>NC_056725.1:619377922-619408584 GCF_019279795.1 Protopterus annectens
ACCAGAAGTCTGGATTGCCTTATATAAGACATTGTCATAACATTGTAGGGTCTATATTAGAACACTGAATGTACTAAATAGCGAACGTTCTAAAGAGCGAAAATGCAGGATCTCGAAATCGTTACTGTGTGTGTGTGGGGGGGGCTGCTGTTAGCATCATACATGGTACTTAGTCCTATGATCTGATTAAAATAGCAAAGAAAATGATATTATCTAACAATTTACAAATATAGATGTTGAATTTGTTATAAAATAATCAGTAAGATGGCATTTAAATTTCTAACAAGATGTATTCCTGATACACATTGGTAGAGCATTCCAAACACTAGGTCCCTAGAAAGAAAAAGTCTTTGCAAAGCACTCTAAAGATTAAACAGGGCCCTGCAAGATTATATGATTTGATGAAGAGGTACATAAAATACATCTGAAAGGCTTTAAAAGTAGAGAAACGAATGTGGCACAGTGATTCAGGAAGTGTTATAAGGATCAGGGAGCACAAGATGTTTGTGTTTTGGGCTTTACAGAGGGTTTTGCTGTAGTACTCTAGCCTGGAAACTTGAACCATGAATCTAGACAATTTATTTAACATTTCTTGTAGTCTGTTGCAAATGAAAAATTAACCCTGGTGATTAGAAAGAGCTTCAATAACTCATATGTATCATTCACAGACACTTTCCTGCATGCTGTGTGTGGTGTTTTGATAAGGTGCAGAGTAGAGCACTGTGCGTCTGATTCATAGGCATGGTCCATGTATAAGATAGTACTGAATTTTATTTTTTCTGTTTATTGTTTCATTGAATATTGTGTTAAAATAGTACTGTGTTTATCTGCTTATTTGTTTACTAAAAATTCTGAGCTTTCTCTCTGTTCTCTCCCAGTCTGTAGCTAGTTTATTCTTCTCACTTCATTGTTATTTGGTGTAGAAGTCTTAGCCTAGAGGGATTCTCTGTGCCTTAAAGTCTTAGTCCCTTATCTCTGAAATTATTTCTGCTGAATAGTTGCATACTGGAGCTGTCTGGTTATCTTTTGCATACCCTACATCAACTTTATTACAAGCTGAGATAAGTACAAACTTGCAGTGTTATAAGATAGTAATGAATTTTATTTTTTCTGTTTATTGTTTCATTGAATATTGTGTTAAAAACAGTACTGCATTTATCTGCTTATTTATTTGTTTACTGAAAATTCTGAGCTCTCTCTCTCTGTTCTCTCCCTGTCTGCAGTTAGTTTTCCCCACTGACCCTGCCTGTTCTTGTTGTGGTATTAATCTTAGTGGCTCTGGAATTAACCGCCCCTTCTGTAAATTTGTGTTTGAACACTCCTCCTGGGCCCATCTCATTTGCTCACTCAACCGAGTACAGTGAGATCATATTTTGATTTCAGACACTCCTACCATTCCCATCTGTTCAGCCCTATCCTAGTCTAGTCTCATTAGCTCATTCTGCCTAATACAGAGAGAACATTTGAGTAGGCATACCCACTTAGGCCCTGAGCTTGTCTGATTGAAGACTGCTGGAACAGAGCTCAGTTCTGAGGTTTTTTACCGGTTAATTGGGTAATTTGTTCAAATCAGTTTGCTTGCTTGTTTTCTATTGTTATATATTTATAAAAAAAATTGCACTGTATCTGCTTTTACTGTATTTGTGTTTCTTCATACTTTATCACCTTATTTTGCTTTTGCCTCTTCTTAAAAGTACTCAATTGTATTTATTCTGCTGCATTTATTACTGTTTGGTAGTAGCCTGATTAAATTGTAACTGTTCTAAGTCTTTTGGTTATTGCACTTAGGCTTCAGACCAGTTGTTTTACATTAAGAAGGTTTGTGTAGCTTACATCCTTTTAAGTTGGGAATTGCTGATCGAAGGCTCGGTGTCTGTTATTCTAAAAGTGTATAAGTTCTGGTTTAAGTACTTGGGCTGCAGGCCAGTTATTTTACATTAAGAAGGTTTGTGGTCTGCACTCTTGTGGGAGGAGAGGCAAGATTCTACCCTTCTGAGCTGGGAATTTCTGGTTAAAGGCTTACTGTGCCTGCTCATTTGAACTGTTTTTCTGATATTGGTGCACCTTGTCTGCTGTAGCATAGACTAGATTCAGGCCTGCTGAATCTAGCTTTGTTTGAATAACTTGAGCACTAATCCAGGCTATAATTTTTGGAGAAGGTTCCCTTGCACCCTAGTGGCAGGAGTGTGCAGTTAGAATTTGTCAGATTGAAGACTGCTGGAACATGGCTCAGGTTTGAGTTTTTTTACTGGTTATTTTGGTAATTTGTTTAAATCAGTTTGCTCATTATATATGAATATATATATATATATATATATATATATATATATATATATATATATATATATAAAATTGCACTTTATTCATCTGCTTTTACTGTAATTGTGTTTCTTCCCACTTTATTACCTTATTTTGCCTGTGCTTCTTCTTAAATTGTATTATTCTGCTGCAGTTATTACTGCTTGGTAGTAGCCTGATTAAATTGTAACGGTTATTCTAAGCCTTTTGGTTTAGGCATGTGAGCTTCAAACCAGTTGTTTTACATTAAGAAGGTTTGTGGACTGCATTGTTGTGGCAGGACAGGTAGCTTACATCCTTCTAAGTTGGGAATTGCTGACTGAAGTCTCTGTGTCTGTTAAACTAAAAGCGGATTAGTTCTGGTTTAAGCACTTGGGCTTCAGGCCAGTTATTTTACATTAAGAAGGTTTGTAGCCTGCACTCGTGTGGGAGGAGAGGCTAGATTCTGCCCTTCTGAGCTGGGAATTTCTGGTTAAAGGTTTATTGTGCCTGCTTATTTGATCTGTTTCTTTCTGAAATCTGTGTGCCTTGTTTGCTGTAGCCCAGAAGTTAGTAGTTTATTGGCCATTTTGGGCTAATTTCTATCTCCTTCATTTCCCTGCTATAAAAACCGCATTTGCACTGTTTTGTGTGCCATGCAGTGCTGGTTAGCTAAGGTTAAATAAACTATTCCCGGCTCCACGAAATCTGCTCTTCAATTTTTTCCATGGAACTGGACAAACTTTCAACTTAAGCACTCAAACCATTCATTTCACAGCCCAGCACTTGCTCAAAACTTATAGCAAGCACTAATTAACCCTAGCACTAGACCCTCTATACTGTCCAGAAGGACAAAACTCTCTATTCGT
This sequence comes from Protopterus annectens, assembly GCF_019279795.1. NCBI lineage: Eukaryota > Metazoa > Chordata > Ceratodontiformes > Protopteridae > Protopterus > Protopterus annectens. Next base: position 619,381,069 of record NC_056725.1, read on the forward strand.
CCCTACCAGCTAATCAGTAAAACAGCTCACTTTACTTATTCAGGCATGTCCAAAGGGCAGTTTCAGGTGTACTCTTCAGTCCAACTGGTGAATCTGGGCATTTTGAGGCAATGTTACAACTGCCTCATGTACACAGACAACCCTCTCCTCCTACCAACAAACACTAATATATGCGAGAGATGCAATTATACAGCCAAACTGGAGGCAAAGCTCTCTCAACCCAAGACTGGAACTGACAGTCAAGAGGAGAAGACCTACTAAACCAGCACTGGCAAATAACACACATAAATACACGAAAACATAATTGGAGGCTCTAAATAAAAATCTGCAAAAGCAACAAAGACCTCCAAAGCAGACACGCAAGCAACCTCCACACCCAATCACAAACCATGAAACACATACTTCACATAATCAGTGTGCCACCCAATCACAGCCCTTAAGGCAAAATAACATACCCAAAAGACTAATAATAGGTGACTCTATAGTCAGGCACACTGATGTCCCACTAACTAGGCTGGACAAGTAGAAGGTTACAATTAGCTGCCTGCCGGGTGCCAGGATCTGCCACATAACATAAGCACTCAGGTCACTCCAGAACAAGTACAATTATGACTCTGTCATTGTCCATGTTGGTGTGAATAACCTGAGATGTACCTCCCTGGACTACATGAAAAGAGACATGGAAGAGCTCTCTGATCACGTAGCCCAGGCTGGTATGACCCTGGCCCTGAGTAGCATTCTGCTCTCACCAAGAATGATGCCACAGTATAAAGAAAAAATGATCAATTTCAACAAGTGGCTAAGCTCCTGGTGTCATTCAAAGGGGATCCACAATCTGTCCACCTGGGATGACATGCTCGATAAGCCACCTTGCTTCGTAAGAGATGGCTTGCACCTGTCACCCTTAGGATTTCGAATACTGGCCAAGGCTTTTGCCGCCCCCATAGTGCTTTTTTAGGCAAGGCTCAAAAGACAAATCCACCACCGTAAATAGCACAAGTAACCAAAAACTGAGGGTAATGCTACTCAACGCCAGAAGTCTAAGCCTCAAAATGCATGCACTCGAGGCACTCCTCAGTATTGGAGAACATTGATATCTGTGCAGTAACAAAAACCTGGTTTAAGGCTCCAGAGAGCACCCCAGCACTACCAGGCTATAACTCATACCATACTTTTCGGCCACAGAACTCGGACCAAAACACAAAAGGTGGGGGTGTATCCATATTAATCAAGGATATCTACACCTCCAGGTTGGTATCACAGCACAATGCCTCAGAGATCATCCATGTGCAACTGACAATGGGCAAAACTGCAATTCAAATTGTTGCTTGCTACAGATCACCCACCATGACCTAGGACCTCCATTCCACATTTCTGGGGACACTGGAAAATATGAAGGTCCTACCAAATGCCCTAATATTGGGTGATTTCAATTACCCAAACATTAACTGGGAGAACTACTCAAGTACTAACTCCCTTGCACAACACTTCCTAGAATTTATAAACTCGAATGCCCTGGATCAACTGGTCAGCACCCCCACCAGAGGTGACAACATATTGGACCCGGTCATCACCAACATGGGCGACCAGTGTTCTACACCGGAGGTCAAACCCTCGCTGGTTAGATGAGACCATAGACTAATCACTCTGGATATCCACATTCCGTCCCCACCCCCAATCAAGGAAACCACCGTGAAAAACTTTTCAAAAGCAAACTTCACGTTACTTAAGACCGAGGTGGAAAGGTTCACAGCCCCCATGCTAAAGGACAATGCTGTCCAAGCTGCTGAATCCCTTACAAAGGCACTCTATGAGCACCTGCATGAATGCATGGATCGTGCTATCCAAAGCAAAACCAAGCCTCACTCCTCCAAGAAAAGGAAACCAGTCTGGTGGACCCCTGCCATAAACAAGCTATACAATAGAAGGAGGAAACTAGTGCAGAAAAGAGTAAAATCCCAAGAAGGAAAGACATCCCTGATCAGTATCAGCAAGAAACTATGATCTCTCATAAAATCATCCAAGACTAGCTTCGAAAGAAAAATTGCCAAGGACTCCAAAGATAACCACAAAGCATTCTTTAGCTATGTCAAGAACCTATGTGGAAACTCTCAGATCTGCTCTGAGTTAGTGCAGAATGGCACACAATATACTGAACTGACTGATATTGCCAACATTCTGGCAGACAGGTTTAGTGCAAACTTCACCCCCCTCTCACCCCCTAAAGGGCCCATAACCATACCAGAAGAATATAGTTCCCCGGCAATCACTGACACACAGGTTAAAACAGCCCTATCCAAAGCCAAAAATACAGCTTCAATGGGACCAGACAGTGTCCCAGGCTGTGACTTACACGAGCTCCAAAATGAGCTAACCCCTCACCTAAACACATTGTTCAAACTCAGCCTCTCTACAGGCTAAGTACCCATAGAGTGGCGCAAAGCAACAGTTATCCCGCTCCACAAAGGTGGAGCCATAATGGACCCAGGAACTATCGCCCTATAAGCCTGCTAGCCAGGTCTGCAAGGCTATAGAGCACATCATCATGGAATTCATTAACAGAGACACTGGGAATCTTCAAACACTGGACTCTATCCAGTTTGGCTTTGTTAAGGGCAGATCATGTCTCCTAAACCTGGTGGACTTTTTTGAGACAGTTACCAAGGTTTTAGACTAGGGAAAGGAGGTCCACACAGCCTACCTAGACCTCGCAAAGGCTTTCGACATCATTCCCCATTCTGGTATTATAGACAAGCTCACCAGCCTGAACATAAACCCCTACGTCACGAGATGGGTTGCCAATTGGCTCACGGATAGAACCCACACAGTGAGAGTTGCAGGCTCTAGGTCCGACTCTAAACCAGTTACAAGTGGCATCCCCCAGGGCTCAGTCCTGGGATCCCTCCTGTTCAGTATATACTTATCTGAGTAGAACTGACTGACTGATATTGCCAACATTCTGGCAGACAGGTTTAGTGCAAACTTCACCCCCCTCTCACCCCCTAAAGGGCCCATAACCATACCAGAAGAATATAGTTCCCCGGCAATCACTGACACACAGGTTAAAACAGCCCTATCCAAAGCCAAAAATACAGCTTCAATGGGACCAGACAGTGTCCCAGGCTGTGACTTACACGAGCTCCAAAATGAACTAACCCCTCACCTAAACACACTGTTCAAACTCAGCATCTCTACAGGCTAAGTACCCATAGAGTGGCGCAAAGCAACAGTTATCCCGCTCCACAAAGGTGGATCCATAATGGACCCAGGAACTATCGCCCTATAAGCCTGCTAGCCAGGTCTGCAAGGCTATAGAGCACACCATCATGGAATTCATTAACGGAGACATTGGGAATCTTCAAACACTGGACTCTATCCAGTTTGGCTTTGTTAAGGGCAGATCATGTCTCCTAAACCTGGTGGACTTTTTTGAGACAGTTACCAAGGTTTTAGACTAGGGAAAGGAGGTCCACACAGCCTACCTATACCTCACAAAGGCTTTCGACATCATTCCCCATTCTGGTATTATAGACAAGCTCACCAGCCTGAACATAAACCCCTACGTCACGAGATGGGTTGCCAATTGGCTCACGGATAGAACCCACACAGTGAGAGTTGCAGGCTCTAGGTCCGACTCTAAACCAGTTACAAGTGGCATCCCCCAGGGCTCAGTCCTGGGATTCCTCCTGTTCAGTATATACTTATCTGAGGTACAGGCAAGCACAGGAGGACTATGGCTGACCAGGTTCGCAGACAACTGCAAACTGGGGGCCATAAATGACTCTCCAGCTGATACAGACATCCTCCAAAAGGGTCTTACTGAGAAGGATACCTGGTGTCAAAATCATGGTCTCAAGTTAAATGCCAAAAAGTGCATAGTCATCCCCTTTGGAAAAAACAAAGTACCCGTGAACTACCACATACGTGGTAATCCCCTAAATACAGAAAATGTAATAAGGGATCTGGGGACCCAAGTAGATAGTAATCTTTCCTTTGATAATCATATTGCCAAGGTGGTTAGAAAATCCTTCTATGTGGCCCACCTAATCACAAAAGGGTTTGCATCTAGAACAAAAGAGGTTATTGTGCCCCTCTACTCATCACTCATCAGACCCATCATAGAATACAACGCACCATTTGGGATGTACCTTTCATGACACCTGCAACAGCAGGAAAGACCACAGAAGAACCTCACCAAGAGGATTACTGACCTCAAACATATGCCCTATGCAGCCCAAATGAAGAAACTCCAGCTGTACTCGGTTGCATATTCCTAACTCAGAGGTGATCTCTGCCTGACATACAAGGCCATGTCCAACCCAGAATTGATGGACATGCTCCACCTAAAAAAAAAAAAAAATCCCCAAGAGCCACATGCTCTAGGGATCTAAACCTCACCACAACGATAAATATGACGTGCTGGAGGGATAAATTCCTGTTCCAGAAACTCCCCGTGCTTTGGAACAGGATTCCAATCTACATTAGGCAGAGCCCCTCACTAACACTCTTCAAGAGAAACCTTGCCGAGAGGATGGGAAACAGAAAATTTACCCCGGGGATCACTGCAGTGGCTCTGCTGGACAGAGGTACAGGGAACTAATGACTCTGCTGGACCAAGGCACAGGGAACTAATCTAAGGGGGTGGCGAAAGCCAACACATTCTGGCTAGGCTTATAGATGCCCTCAGGCAGATAGCCTAGTACTTACCTATGAACCTATAAGTCTACTGTACTGATGTTTGCACAGTAAAGGCTAATTATGAGAAAATAATTAAGAGAGCTGCAGAAGAGATACATTACTCTGTGGCTAGTAGGCTGTCTGTGCACAGTACTTATGAAAATAGGCTGGACAGCATGAAGAAGGTTGGAAATACTGAATTCCCAGCCAACTCTACTGCATGCTCAACCCTTCTGCTGAAACAACATGACATCGTCCTTTCAGATGTTATGTAGAGGGAAGTGTCCTGTACTATACACAAAACCATAGTCTTCAGCCAGCCACTAACCCAAAACATACATGCATACTTCAAAATAAAAAAAAAAACGTAGCTGTTATACTATAGCTACAAGATGAATGCTTCAAGATGCAACACTGAAGGCAAAGCTACATACATACATGTACCAGGAAAATGGAAAAAGATTCTGTGTAAAGTTATCTTTCTACAGTCATCACCATTATAGCACAGCAGGACCCTAAACACAATAACAGGCAATGTTGTGTTGTACATCCAACAGTACAGGGTTATACGGTTCCATAATTTGTCAGCGCTCTACATTCGTAATATCACCAACGGAGCCTGAAATCGAAATGCAATGTATGCAGGAATAAGTAAGGAATACAGTTCTGTTTAGTCATGTTCTGCATCCCTCAATCCTATCTATTAATGCCAGCATGCAGTCTGTACATAGTGCTGACCTGAAGCGCACCTTCAGTATGCATGTGTCTCCCCAGCTCCAAATGTGGTCTTACACAGTAGTCCCACATAAATAAAAGGACAGTATAAGAGAACAATACTGTGGGCTGTTATGCAACAGCACTCTGTAGCTGTAAGCTGCTTACCTCTGTCAAAATTACATACACTGTGATTCTAAACTAATTATTTCCACACAGTGTTCACAGATTATCATTAACAATAACACTGTGTCTATTTAGGCAATACTGATCATCATCTTCCATGCCATTTGTAACACTGGTACCATGCCTCTCAACCTGTAGATAATGAAAAGTAGGTGCTTCCAGTTAAAAAAAAATCTGGGCACCTAATTAGCATAAAATCAGAATAATAAATAGCATATAACTCTTCCCATTTCCAGAAGGATTATGGGATACTGCTGAGAAACATAAGTTTAAAAAACTGAGTGACAAAAATTGTGCTAAAATATAAGCTTATTATCAAAGACACTGAAAAATATGTAGACTTTAATGAATAGCATTTCATTTTGTGTAGTTATTTATCTAAAATTTGCTAAATTGGTAAATGAACTAGTCCTAAGACCACTTTCAGATATGATGGGGCCAAAATGACATAGACAAACAATGAATGCCACCAATAATGAGAAAATAATTTTGCAAACATCTGCCTCACAAAGTAATTTATTTTTGGTTCTGTAAAAGTGAAATAAAGTGGATCCTCTTTAAATTATTGGTACCATCAGTCAGTTGGCTATGTAGTCTGGCTTCCTGTTTATTAAACAGCTTCAAAATCATGTATGATGGGGGAGGGATTCAGAAAATCATGTGAAGCGGTAAATCAAGCTAGAAAATAGAAACATATCTCCAAAAACATGTACATCATGTTAAGGAGTAAATCAAGTCTGAAAATAGGTGCATAACTCCAAAATATGTACAGTTGAGAGGTCTGACTGGTAGAAAAGATGGTATGCACAGAGATTCCTAGACTTTAACAATACAAATGCCCTGGATCAATTAGTCAGAGTACCGACTGGGGCAATAACATTTTGGTTCTTGTCCTTACTAATACGGGAACATCTTCTCCACTTGTTAGGTCTGACCATAAAGCATTTTTCATCGAAATAAAACTGAAACCAGAGTTTTCTTCCACCCAAGGTACCTTTAGAAATTTCTTTAAGACAAACTAATTTCTTTTAAGTGATACACTGGCACACTTACTGTAATTATAAGCGATACACTGGCACACTTCAAATCCTCACCAAACCTAGTTAACTCCACTGAATAAGCAGAAATGTACACCACCACACTATACCAGCATGTAAACAGCTACAGAGATGCAGCGGTACCCCTGAGGAACAAGTACATGGCAAACCCAGAAACAAACCTACATGGTAGAATCATAATATCAACAAGCTTTATAATAAAAAGAAAATAATTTTGACCAAAAGTAAGAAGAGTATTTCCCAGAATGTTAAAGCCCTTGTCACTGAAATAAACAAACAACTCAAGAGCTTAATAAAATCCATTAAAACCAAGTTTGAGGCTAAAATAGCTACCTAAGCCAAAAACAAACTCAAAGCATTTTTAGTTATGCTTGTAATCTCAAACGCACAATGCAAAAATGCACTGAGCTGATTGTGAATGATGTTACCTACACTGAGGCTAAAGATACAGCAAACCCACTGGCCGATAAATTTAACACTAACATTACCACTCTCTTCCCTGTCCCTCAAGATATACCTGAAACTGGCTCTCCTCCAACAGTTACACAAGACCAAGTCCTAAATGTGCTATCAAAAGGTAAAAATACTGCATCGATAGTTCCTGACAATATCTCTGAATGCATCTTAAATAACATGGAAGCATGATTTAGCTACACCCCTAACAACACTATTCAATCTCAATCTCCATACAGGCTTTGTACCAAGCAAATGGAGAACAGCTATAGTCATTCCCCTGCATAAGGGATGACCTTCATCAGTCCCAGGCAATAACACACCCATACGTCTAACCAACCTCATATGCAAAGCCATGGAAAGACTTATCATGGAATTAATCCACCAGAACATAGGGAACCTCCAAACATTAGACCCGTCTCAGTTTGGATTTATCAAGGGCAGGTCATGCTTACTCATCTTGATCGATTTTTTTTTTTTTTAAAAGATCACCGAAGAAATGGAAACCAAATAGGTGCCGCTATACATCCAAAGGCCCACTCGTCAACACAAAACGTAGCCTGAAAAGCTATGAAATTAGAAAGTCTAATCAACAGAATGCTTTAGCTAGACATGTTATGTTGAATGAGGGGCATGATTTCAGATTTAGAGTGTTGCAACTAATAACCCCCAATAAAAGAGGAGGCAACAATATGAATTATTTGGAGACTGTTGAACTCCAATGGATTTTTAAGTTACGAGCGCATTTATCATCTGGTCTTAATCAATTTATAACTATCAAACCTATACTTGAAGCACGTAGTAATAAATGATTTTATGTACATATTCATATCAAAGCTTATATTTATTTTTGTATTATATATATACATGTATATATATTTATTTATACATATATATATATATATATATATATATATATATATATATATATATGTATATATAATGTTTATTTGTGTCATAATGATACTATTGAATTTAATAATTTTTAGAAATTAATAATATGATTTATTATAGCAATGGCTCCATGTAAGGGGCCATTATATGAAACATTGGTATATCTATATGGTATCTGTATGGTACCTGTATTGGATTGTACAGAGATGCATAAGGTTTTGTTTATTTTAGGTGTTTTAAGTTTATGCATATTGTTTTATTTTATTTTGTTTGTTTGCTTGTGTACATTTAACGTTATGTATATTTGCATATTTGTACGTTCTTTCCATATATTTTGTGAGAAGAACATCACTATAGAAACACATAGATATGTATATGGAAGCATGAATTATTTAGGATGCCCTATTGTTTATGATGTTGATTATTCTTGAAATTCTATGAGAAGCGCTAGGTAACTAGGGAATGTCCATTAGGAAATTGTGTTTCTGAGTAATTGATTGATTGATTAATTGCTTTCATTAGAATGAAAGACTTTTTATATAAAAAGAGTGTTTTAAATTAAAGTTTTTTAAGATCAGAAGAAGCGCACTTGTGTGTACGCGAAAGCGCTCATCTTTTTCATTTTATAATTACAATAAATGTACTGAAACTTTGCTGCTCAGTTTATTGGACTTATCGTGGTGGCATCTACTCGTGTATTGTTTTTACATCACCGAAGGAATGGATGAAGGCAAAATGGTACACAATGCATATCTCGAGCTGGCCAAAGCTTTTGACACAATTCCCCACTCAGTCATAGCAGAATAGCTAAATAAACTGGGGATAAATCCCTGTCTCACCCCCTGGATTGCCAACTGACTCACAGATAGGACACAGATAATCAAAATATGGGAAGTTACCTCCACAAAGAGACCAGTCACCAGTGGAATCCCCCAGGGTTCTGTGCTGGGACCCCTCCTGTTTGGCATTTACTTTTCTGAAGTAAAACTCAACATCAAAGGGGTATGGCTGACTAAATTTCAACATGACTGCACACTGGAGCAGTCAATGAATCCCTAAATGACTTAGCCATCCTTAAGGAAGGTTTGTCTCAAATAAATAACTGGTACCAAAATCACGGACTAAAACTAAATGAAAAAAATTCATTATTGTATCCTTTGGGAAGTCATCGACCCCAGGGAACTACCACATAGTTAATACACCCCTAAGAGATAACTCATTTGTTTGGTATTCAGGAACTTATGTGGACAGTGAGCTAACTTTTGACCAACATGTTCTATTGTTATAAGAAAGTCCTTCTATACTGCACAGCTTATAAACAAAGGGATTGTGTCTAGATCTAGGGATGTCATTGTCCCCCTTTACTCAGCCCTCATCAGGCTAGTCAATGAATATAATGCCTCATTTGGCATGTATCTGTCCAGACACGTGCAACAACTGGAATGCCCACAAAGAAACCTCACTAAAAGGCCTAAACAACATGTCCTACATGGAGTGACTCAAAGACCTGTCACTATACTTGGTATTCTACAGACTGCTAAGAGGTGACCTGTGTTTAGCATACAAGGCATCCTCCAACCCATTATGGATTCACTTCAGAAGCCCGAAATACTGAAATTTCGAATTTCAGTATCGCAAGTCCAAGAAGTTGAATCCACAAAACAACGAAAAGTAAAAACCGCGAAATTCTAAACCTTGAATACCGGAAGTTTTGAATTTCGTGGTTTTACCACACACACACAAACACACCATCCACCACACAAACACACACAATCACTGTACTACATGCAGTGCTTACATACATACATACATACATGCTGCACCCCCCCACCCCCCTACTTAAATATTCTCACTCCAAAGTCGCACTACATACAAACACACAAAACACCACAACACAAGCTACTTTCTTTTTGCACACACACATCACAGCAACAAAACACACTGACATACACCACAGCCCCTACCCAAACCCCTTAACACACACATACTTACCTGAATATATGACCATAGCAGAACTTTAGAAGCGCGAAATTCAAAATATCCGGTACTCGAGGTTTTGAATTTCGTGCTTCTAAATGTTCGCTATTATGTGGATTCGGCTTCTTGAGCTCGAAATACTGAAATTCAACATTTCAGTATTTTGAGCTTCTGAAGTGAATCCCCATTACTGATGGATTTATTGCACATCAGTAAGTTTAACGCCATCAGAGATATCCTATCTAGAGACCTAAACCTTTTCTGCAACATCAACAGAATGGTTTGGAAGGACAGGTATATGTCTCAGGGGATATCACCGCTGGGGAACAGACTCTCTGTCCACATAAAACAAAGTTCAACACTGTCTGTTTTCAAGTGGAACTTAGAGCTATACATGGGAAACAGGACTGCTCCCTGTACTGCTAATGGACACAGGCAGCTCCTAAATGCTATAGTCATGCATTAGTCCCTTCAAATTATCTATGGTATGATCCCAGTTATTCTCATTAGGGGTAATACATAATTATTGACCATAGGATGGGTAAGGCCATTCTATAACCAAATGGGACAGGTTATTTCAAGCATAAAAAGGGAAGTTGGCTAGGCTTAAAATGGCTTGCAAGGGCAGCTAGCCTAGTACTTACCAATGAACCTATCCTGTGTGCCCTTTAAGTAAAGGAAACACCTGCCTCAAGATGGAATGTCTCATAATGACATCCTGCTGCGTTTTCCATCTGCAGCCACTCTCACTGCACCACATAAATCTCAAAAGGCACTTACTCGAGGCACTCCTTAAAATGGAGAACATTGATATCTGTGCAGTGACTGAGACTTGGTTCAAGGCTCTAGACTCCAAAGAGCACCCCTACATTACCAGGCTACAACTCATACCACACTTTTCGGCCATCTAACCTGGACCAGAACACCAAAGGTGGAGGTGTGTCAATATTCATTAAGGATATCCACACCTCCAGGCTAGTTGCGCAGCATAATGCATCCGAGGTTATTCAACTGCAACTAACTCTGGGCAAAACTGCAATCCAAATTGTAGCTTGCTACAGATCCCCCACCATGCCCTAAGATTCCCACTCCTCATTTCTTGATATACTGGAAAATATTAGGGTTCAACCAAACATCCTAATAATGGACGATTTCAACTACCCCACCATTAACTGGGAAAACTACTCATGTACCAACTCCTTCACTCAACGCTTTCTGGAATTCATAAATTCCAATGCCCTGGATCAACTTATCCACACCCCGCCAGAACAACAATATCCTAGACCTAGTCATTACCAACATGAGTGACCGGTGTTCCACGCCTGAAGTCAACTCCTTGTTGGTCAGATCCGACCATAAGCTAATCACCCTTGATATCCACATCCTGCCCCCACCCACAATTAAGGAAACCACGGTAAAAAATGTCTCCAAAGCCAACTTTGTGCTTCTTAAGACAGAAGTGGTGAACTTCATAACACCCATGCAGATGGACAACACAGTTATGACTGCTGAATTCTACACAAATGCACTCTATAAGCACTTACAGAACCAAGACACTATCCTCCAAAAAAAGGAAGCCAATCTGGTGGTCCCCTGCCATAAACAAACTCTACAACAGAAGGAAGAAACAGAGTAAAATCCCATGAGTGGAGGAGCTCCCTGGTCACCCTCAGTAAGAAGATGAGATCCCTTATAAGATCCTCCAAAGCTAGCTACGAAAACAAAATCACCACTGATTCTAAGGGCAACCACAAAGCATTCTATAGCTATGTCAAGAATCTCTATGGGAACACCCAGATCTGCTCTTTGTTACAACAGCACGAAAATTACACAACCAACTGATATGGCCAACATCCTGGTTCAGTGCTAACTTGATCCCCCCTCTCACCCCCTAAAGGGCCCATATCTATACAGGAAGAATGCAGAGACCCTGTAGTCACATCTATGCAGGTAAAAGCTGCACTATCTAAAACCAAAAACACAGCATCCATGGGACCAGACAACATCCCAGGCTGCGTTTTACACGAACTTCAGAACGAACTGGCTCCCCACCTAAGCACCATGTTCAGTCATAGTCTCACATCAGGCTTTGTGCCCACTGAATGATGCACGGCAACAGTTATCCCACTCCACAAAGGGGGAGCCACCAGTGATCCTGGGAACTATCGCCCTATTAGCCTGATGGGCCTGGTCTGCAAGGCCATGGAACGTACTCATGGTACTCATAAACAAAGACATTGGTAACCTCCAAACTCTGGACCCCACACAGTTTGGGTTTGTGAAAGGCAGATCATGCCTTCTGAACCTGATTGACTTCTTTGAGGCAGTCACCAAAGCTGTAGACGAGGGTAAGGTGCTTCACACAGCCTATCTTGACCTCGCCAAGGCTTTCGACACCATCCCCCATTCTGGAATTATAGCTAAACTCACTAAACTAGGTATAAATCCCTACGTCACAAGATGGGTTGCCAAATGGCTCACTGACAGAACCCACACTGTAAAAGATGCAGACTCCAAATGTGACTTCAAACCAGTGACAAGTGGAGTACCACAGGGTTCAGTCCTGGGGACCTCTCCTGTTTGGTATCTACTTCTCTGATGTACTGGCTAACACAGAAGGCCTCTAGCTAACGAAGTTCACAGATGACTGCAAACTAGGAGCCATAGTCGAGTCCCCAAATGATGTGGACATCCTACAGAAGGGCCTCACTGAGACAGATACCTAGTGTCAGAGGCATGGCCTCAAGCTCAATGTCAAAAAGTGCATTGTCATCCCCTTTGGTAAAAACTCTGTACCCATGAACTACCGCATGAATGGCAGTCTACTTAATGCCGAATGTGTGATAAGAGACCTTGGGACCCAGGTGAACAGTAGTCTCTCCTTTAATAATCACATCACCATAGTAGTCAGGACATTTTTCTATGTGGCACACCTCATCACAAAAGGGTTCTCATCCAGGAAAAAAGAGGTCATTGTTCCCCTTTACTTGGCACTGATTAGACCCATTATAGAGTACAATGCCCCTTTTGGAATGTACCTCACAAGACATCTGCAGCAGCTGGAAAGGCCACAGAAGTACCTCACAAAGAGGATTACTAGCCTCAAACAGATGCCCTACACTGACTGTCTCAAAAAACTCCAGCTTTACTCTGTAGCATATCACCTACTCTGAGGAGATCTCTACCTAACATATAAAGCTATGTTAAACCCAGAACTGTTGGACATGCTACACCTAAAGAAATCCCAATCCCTCCGAGCTACAAGCTCTAGGAACCTAAACCTTGTCACCACATTAAACAGGACATGCTGGAGGGATAGATTCCTATCCCAGAGACTTCCTATACTCTGGAATAAGCTACCCATCTATGTCAAGCAAAGTTCCTCATTAGCACTCTTCAAGAAAAATCTTGATGAGTGGATGGGAAATAGGAAATACACCCCAGGGATCACTTCTGTGCTCTGCTGGACAGGGGCACAGGAAACTAACCTTCTTGGTTGGCGTAAGCCAGGGAACCTTGTTGGCTAGGCTTACTTAGGCCCTTGGGCCGATAGCCTAGTACCTACCTATGAACATCTTTACAGGCAGTGGGCAATGTAACATATTATGTACTGAGCTGCTCTGCTCAGTTCCTCATCCATTTCCATGCATCATTCACTAAGGAACATACTGTGTATGTGAATCAAGTCTGTCAGTACTGCACAAGACATGCATTCCATGTACGTGTTTCACAGTATGGAAAGCATCTCATATTATTGCCCTGTGGTTAAATATGTTGTCTCTGAATGCTTCCTATGTAAAAGAATTACACTGGTGTACTAAATATACACACTGCATAGCACACACTACGAATCACATCTTGTTTGCCAAACTTACTGCATAACTGACTGAAGCAGATTATAAAGAACTTCCAAATGACAGATTTGTTAAAGAAAATTATAAACTATGTACCATAGTTATGCAGTGTATAACAAAATTATGGTTTTACTGTGAAGCTTTAGAAATCTCAACCACTGCCTGCATGGTGAATTTTACAAACCTAGACTAAAGCCGCCTATGTTGATACCCCCATGAGAGGAAAATTTTAGCAGTAGAGTGGTCACTGAATTGGAGGCTTAGTGTAATATGAAAACCTTCCACATTAAGACTTCCACAACACATAAGCCTTTCTGAATCCCATGGAATATTTATTTTAAACTAATAAAAAATTCTGTGTGTTTCTGTGTGTGCGAGCCTGCCTCTGTTGTGTGTAACTGTTTGTCATATAGTGAACGTGCATGTTGGTGTATGTTTCCATATATGTGTGTGTGTGTGTGTGTGTGTGTGTGTGTGTGTGTGTATGTACATGTTTCAGGGTCTATGTATGTTTGCTCACTTGTATCTTTGTGTGTAAGTGAATGTCTAACTGTGTGCATTAGAAAATCTGTGTGTGTGTGTATATCTATATATATATATATATATATATATATATATATATATATATATATATATATAAGCCTGCATGAAACAAAAAAGTTGGGGGGGTATGTTACTACCTTGTCAACTAAAATTTCTTAATTATGTGTCTGTTGGGATACAAACTTTATTAAAATGATTGTGGTGGAGGAACTATTTTTCAGCAAAATTCTATACTTAGAGGGGTACCTACTGAGATTAGTATGTTTTAACCACTGTTACACCTACCGGCCCTCACTGCTACATTAGATATTACTTTTCCTTCTACTCCCTCCTGATTTGCTACAGTAATTATAGTGTAAAAATTAAACTCTTAAATCTCTAGCCTACCTGTGCCCTACACATGTAACATAGTTACTATGGTGATAGAACTGTGCTTTGATATAGGTCCTGTGTCTCAGAACTTCACTGGCTGATTTATTTGATTTTTTCTTTACTGGCTTCCTCTCCAACTCAACTCCTATAACTTGTGCTGAGTTGCCTTTACCTTGGGTCTTGTATTCAAGACTATAAGAAATATGGAAAGCCTTAAACTGAGGGATACAAGTAACTCTGATCTTGGTGTCCCCCAGGTGATCCAAACAGCATTTTTCATCAAAAAAGAAATAAAATAACTGGCTGAGCTGCACCCAGTGCCATTGAAATTGCTGTATAGTGAGCTGTCACAGCGAGAGCTTTTTTTTCCTGTAAGAAGCCTACAAAATCTAAACAAACAGTAACCTAGGTTGAAGGTTTATCTAATCTGCACCGAGCACAAGTACATACCTCATGCTGCAGCTAAACCAAGACCAGGATATCCGTACATCCCAGCCCTCATAACTTGGCCTCCCATTCTCCACAGCAGTAAGTCTACCGATAGTAACCACTGCATCCATAAGTAAATCTCTGCCCCCTAAGTCTTTTCCTATCAAAAATATGGACCAGCAACTCCACACATTTTCTGTAGCCAGCCTGATAGAGATGGGTATCTTCAGGCAATGTAGAAATTGTATCATGCTGACTGGTGATCTCCTACTGGTTAAACAACACAATGCAGTGTATGACAGATGCATATATATAATGTTATTGGAGGCAAAAATCTCACACAAAGATAACTGACATCAGAATTGTCAGCAACATACCACAGACCTTACCACACTACTTCCAACGTAACATGCATAATCCCTCATATGACAAGGTTCTTAAGATTAACTTACCTAAGCCTCAAAGACCTCCAAGGCATAAAGCACCCTCAGAAACTTTAGACTTACAAATACCAGCACCACATATAGCATAAAGGCACCAAAGGCATGGATGCTGAGCATGTTAGATAGGTATATACCCCACAAAACATCCTACTCATTAGTGACTCCATTGTAAGCATACAAATGTATCTCTTACAAGGATGGGCAAGGCAAGAGTGATGGCTAGTTGCTTGTTTGGTGTCAGGATCCACTAGATCACTCATTTCTTTGAAAAACAGGCACAGGTATGACTGTCATAGTACATGTGGGTGTCGATGACTTGAGACATAGATTATATGAACAGAGACATGATGGAGCTCTCAGACTGTGTGTCCCAGGCAGGTATGAACATAGCATTCATCATCATTCTACCTTTTCCAAGAATGATAATGCAATATATATAAAATATAACTGACTTTAATAACTGGCTTAGTTTTTGGTGTCATTCCAAGGAAATCCAGTATTTGTCAGCTTGGGGAGATATGTTCACCAGGCCTCACTGCTTTGCCAGGGATGGCCTGTACCTGTCCCCTCTATGTTTTTGTATACTGGAAAAGACCTTCTCCACCCACATATTTCCTTTGCTGATTAATGTTCGCAGCCCAAACAAGAATCTCCACTGCCTACAAGCTCTTCTCACCTTGGAAGATGTAGACATCCGTGTAGTGTCTGAATCAGGGGTCCAGGGAAGTAAATACTGTGGGAAGAAATAGCCAGGGAATTGTTATGGCTAGGCTTGTATAGGCCCTAGGGCCGATAGCCTAGTACCAACCTATGAACCTATGAACATTGTTTAAAACACTGGAGAGTACTCCAGTTGTGCAGAGCGATGTCTTCCACATCGTTAGACCACTCACTGCACAGGAGGGAAAGAAGGTGAAGTTATCTCAGTCTTTGTCCATGAGAGAATCGTATCAAGATTAGTTAAACAGCTTGATGCACTAGACCATCTTCATGTCCAAATCAGTATCAGGAATGTCCCTTACCATATATTGGCTAACTATTGAACCCCACGACCCAAGAACAGAACATAGCATGCCTACAAGAGCTGGAGCCTCCCGGTATTACTCCCAATACCATCTTCCTAGATGATTTTGATTGGGAAACATGCACCACTACTAATGCACAATTGTAAAGATTATTGGACTTTATCAGTACTAAAGCTGTAGAACAATTAGTCAGACTATCCACTACAAAAAACAACATCTTATCTTAGACTTCATCCCTACCAGTATGGGTGCATCTTACACCATCCTTGTGTATCGTTTTTCCTTGTTAGGTCTGACCAGAAAGCTGTCTCACTCAAAATAAAACTGAAATCAGAGACTCCCTCCACCAATGGTACCTTTAGACGCTTCTATAAGTCTGCTCCTAAGACAATAACAAGGCTTTTTTTTTTTTACTTATATTCGAATTCTTAGGCGCACAAAGCAGTAATATGCTAAACTGACTGCATACAATGCTACCATCACTGAAGCTAAGGATATAGCTAACCTACTGGCTGATAAATTCAGCTAAAGTTTTACCCCTCTCTCCCCAGTCTATCCCACAAGAAATACCTGAAACAGGCATCCCTATTCCAGTTTTCACACATGACCAAGTCTTAAAAGCACTTTACAACCTAAAAATATTGCATCTATGGGTCCTGAAAATATCCCAGGATGCATCCTGAATAGCATGAAGCATGATTTAGCTAAGCCCCTATAAACACTATTCAACCTCAGCCTCAATGCAGGCTTTGTATCAAGTGAGTGCACAACAACAACAACAACAACAACAACAACCATCCTTCTACACGAGAGAGAATGACTTACTGACTACTAAGAGGTAAACTGTGTCTGATCCGGATAATTACATACTCATCAATTTGACCAACTTCTTATGTAAAGCTATAGAAAGGATTATTATGGAGTTAATCAGTAAAAATATAGGGAATCTCCAGTCACTGGCTTTGTCTCAGTTTGGATTTGTTAAATACAGGTCATGTTTACTCTACCTGGTGGACCTCTTTGACAGAATCACCAGGGCAGCTGATGAAGGCAAAACAGTGCACACCGCCTACCTCGACCTGGCCAAGGCTTCTGACATAGTCCCCCACTCAGGCATAGCAGAAAAGTTAAGCAAACAAGGAATAAACCCCTATGCCATATGCTGGGTCGGCAACTGATTTATGGATATAATGCAAGAAATCAAAACAGGGGAAACTACCTCCATAAAAAGACCAATCAAAAACAGAGTCTCCCATGATTTGATGCTGGGACATTTCCTGTTTGGTATCTACTCTGACTGGCTAAATTTGTGGATGACTAAAATATACTTTATAAAAAGGATATCTGGTTTAAACAATTTTATACATGGACCGTCTCAAAACCCTATCCCCTACTTGCTCTCTTACAGACTTCTAAGTGGTAATCTGTGTCTGGCATACAAAGTATACTTTAACCCAGCCCTGACACACATAAATATACTCAGTCTAGGTATTTAAATCTCCTCTGCAACACCAACAGAATGCTGAGGAGAGACAAGTATATTTGCAAAGGATACCACTCTTGTGGAATAGACTCCTCCATCCACATGAAACAAATTGCATCCCTATACGTATTCAAGCATAACTTGAACCTATAGATGGAAAATACTAAATTTACCCCAGGGTTGCTGCCTACTCTACTTATGGAAAGAGGCAGCTACTAAATGATGTATACCAAACTTGGGGCCTTATAAATATTAATAATATCTATCTGTTAACCACGTAGGCTCACCGAATAAGCAGTCCCTTTTCAGGGGTGACCTGGGAGCAATGTCTGGCTAAGTGACTTGCTCCTGGTCACAGAGTAGGCAAGGAAGGGCTGAAATAATAAAATCCTGTAAAACAGGAACTCCAGTTTGCAACTACACACACACACATATATATATATATATATATATATATATATATATATATATATATATATATATAACATATATGTATGGTACCATCCAGTTATTATCACTGTGCATAATACAAATCTAGTCCATGAAGGGAAACACCATACAGGTTGTGAAATCTGGCTAGACTTTAAATGGCCCACAAAGACAGACAGCCTAGTACTAATCTATGGCATTTACATTTTCTTCAGTAATCAAAAACATATCCACAGGCAACATATTTTCTAAATAGAAAAGGCATTACAGGGAAATAACAGACCTTCCAGGAATGGAAAGTCTCTTAGCCTGAGGTGTGAGGCCTCACATCTCTGGTTGTTCAGTTATTACCCTGTAAAGCCAACCCTAATGGGGATTATTGCATGCTTACTTGCTCGTTTATTTGGTTTGGCCACTGTGAAGAAAAGTAATACATTCTTATAAGAGTGCTCCTCAAAGTATGGCATGCCTTCCGAGGGGTTCAACTGTTCACTTAATGTAATGGCACCATTTGCTGAATTGACTCATCCGTAGACTAGTGTACACACAGTTTTGTTTATTTTGCTAGAACAACTTGCCCTGTTTTAACGGTAACAACCATTATTGCTAGCAGAAACACAGTATTTTCCCATAGTTATCTCCTACTGTTAACTATGAAAGTTAGTGAAGCTTCTCGAAGTAGATCAGCCTTCGAACTGGAACTATAGCCCCGCGTGAGGCAGGAAGTGCAGCCAGTCCCCGCCACTGCGCACTGAATCGAGAGGAGCTGGGTTATCCGAGCAGTTGCTTGGTAGTTAGAACCCGGAAGCCGTTACGATTACTGTCTTTGGATGATGCAGTACTGCTGCTGCAGGGCATCCCAGGGCAGAGATGTCAGGTAGGAAATTTTAGCGGTTTTTTATCATAGAACTAGGAGCAAGGCTACAGTCTTGCGCTTAAAGCACTGTTTTCACCTGACTGTATTATCTGCACTGAAATTCAGCTAGTAGTAAAAAGCACGCCTACTTTTAGGACAGGTTTTAGGGAAGTTTTGAAGTTTGAGTTACAATTTTGCGTCAAATTTAATTTAAAGCGATCCCACTCTGAGCGCGCAGAGTTCCTGTCAGCGGTCTTTATTTCTAGAACGCTGCAGAATATTGTATACAGTTTAAGTTAATTATAAGACGTCATTTGACAAAAATGCACATCAGAATATTTTTGGCGAAATCTCCAGATTTTTTCTGAAAGGTTTAGATGCCCAGCTACGTTTCATTATTCCCTATACTTTTTCGGTAGTTTTGAAAGTTTTGCATGCAGCATTATAATTTTCAGTCTTTCCTTAGCACGCTGTGGGGTTGCTTATTATATATGCAGATTAATCATAACGCTGTTGGTTTATCCGTAGCCCCTGTCTTCTTTGCTTAAGAATCAGAGACAAAGTCACAACTAATGGGGTGTTGGGGGACAAATGCCCCACATCAGAGACAATTTTAAAATATTCCTGAAATTCACTTAAAATATTTTGTAGATCGGCAAGTTTTGTATTAACATACATTTTCTTAACAATAAGAAGTATGATATAGTAATGCGTGGATCAATTGGCTGTAATTCTCATTGATTTAACAACATATCAGAAATTTTAGTAGGAACAGGGTAAACTGAAGTAGGGTCAGTTGAGTGGAATGGCTGTCAACTGCCCTGCAGTACTGTAACAGACAGAATCCTGCAGAGGAAGCGTCGTGGAGAAAAATGAAAGGTCAGCTAATTCATTTCATAATTTTATAGTTAATGGTAAGAAATTACGATCTCAATGGATGGAAAGCTTTGAGAAAATAAAATAACCGGATATTATTTATTCACTATTGGAATTAATATTTGAAACAATTATCACTTGAAAAGTAATTTACTGCAGAAGTAGTTTGAAGAGCCGTAATTGCTGTCACGTCCGTCAGGCGAACACTTTATCAAGATAATCCAAAATCCTCAACAGTACCAGATAATATTCTAGTTAGGTCATGTGAGCACGTGGCTCGTGTTTGGTGAAAAACGGGCTGTTGCAGGGCAGTCTGTGTATGCCCTCGTGGTGGCCGCTCAAACTGCTGCCATAATATTTATCATAGTGTTATAGGATAAGTGAGCGCATAAAATGCTAGTAGTTTTAATTTGCAACGAAATGTGCCGTATTCATTGTACTAATGCAATCCAGCTGACCAGATATTATGGTGTAGACGGGAAAGGATTGTAGGTATAGCTCTCAACCTTCCATGTCCAAAATATGGAACACTAGTCCTCATAATGTGGAACAAATGGGCAAAATGTGTAACACATACTAATGGCTTACTAACAACTTCAACTAGGAAGGTCATAGGATGGTTAAAATATGCTGGTTTTACTTATAGAGAAGATCTTTTAATGAATTAATATGATTAATTTCTATTTACAATGGATTTCACTTAAATTCCTAACACAGAATGTGTAACAGAGTCTTTCAGTGTGGAACTTTGAGGGAACTTCGAGGAACATGAACTTTTTAAGACCCCAAATGAGGTACATTCCTCATAATGAGGTACACTTGAGAGGTATGATTGTAGGAACTGGTGAGACCCATTTTGGCACGCAGTCACAAATTTGTTTAATCAATGTCTTTCTGGAGGCTTTCAAAGGCATTGATGCATAAAATAAACAATTATATACAACGGGATGCCACTGGAATACATGGTAGTTTGATTTCCGAGAAGCAGACTTAATAGACTAGGTTATGTAGTTTTCTTTTTTTACTTCTCAATGAGTGGGTCACAGAACAGAAATCCTTACAAAACATGAATAAAAAATGGATCACCAGAATACCGGTGACTGACCGTTACGAACGGCCTATGCTTCCCAGGGCAACAAGTAAACACTTGCCCAGCATGTGGAAATATGCCCTTTTTCCCACTAGATCTCAGAGTTGGAATAAATGGTTGGGGGGGGGGCATAGCCCCCCACCTAGGTGGTTGTGATATATGCTGGTGTACTTGCCCTAGGACTCATCCGACGTTCAGTATTGTCTTGACATTCTAAACTTCGGTGTTCTGGGATTTGCAATTTAGAGGGTAATCCATGTATGTGTGTGTTTTGTGAGGTTAATATTTCACAATTAGACTGTCTTTTCTTGCACTACAAACCAAAGTGGAAACATTTTCCTTATTTTCATTTGCAGGTGATTTTGGCTTGGCTCATCACACATCTTTTCAACTTAGTGCTAAATAATTAAATAATTAGAAATTAAATTGATTCTCCTGTCTATTACATGGTAGGCATAGGCTCCAGAACCACTTTTTACACATAACCAAACAAGTCATTGGCAATGGTGTCTATATACCTCCCCTAAAATATCTTCCAATCCTAACCACTGCAGCTTCCACAGATGTTACGAAAGTACACACTCTCTTCTAAACAAAGTATTTTGCTTCGGGCTCAGCATGCCTCCCAGCAGACTTCATTGCAAATTACTCCCCAAATTAGTCTGGTTTCCCATTACTTATTCATCTTATTTTATCCTTGAAATTTCTTTTTTTATAAGTATATGGCTTAGTGGCCCTTGAGAGAAGTTGTCCAATGTTGCAAGTCGCAGATACCCACATAGGAACAAAACTAGGCAAGAGATCAAAGGGACCATACGATGCATAGCCATCTTTTGTTGTAAATATTATCAGTCCAACATTATATAAATTGCTGAATTCCTGCCTTCCTGTAAATCTCATGCCTCCTCCTCCTGAACATTATTCTGCATGTATTGCTACCAGAGTTTCCATTTATTTTTTTAAAGATCCTTTAGATCTTTGCCTTTACTTTTCTAAAGATCCAGTTCCAGTTCTTTTATCTTTTATAATATTAATACTTCAAATACAGATGATTTACACTTTGATTTCCATTTTGTAGTAATTGCTTTTTGGCAGACAACAGAATGAAACTTAATAAGGCCTTATTATGTCTAGGCAGTTCAGATGCTGTGTTCCGGCTCAAAAGTATCATTTCCTTAGTTACAGCCATTTGCTTACCCCCAATTTCTGACAGAATGCTCTGTAGGGAATTGTATTATATGGTCAAAACGTATTTTCCTAGTTACTTCTTTCTTCCGCATGATGCCTTCATCATTTGCTTTCCACCTGTGGAGAAATTCTTTGAAGTCTGCTTAGGGTATAAAAATACCTATGCAAACACTACCAAGTAAAGATTCTAAACCTTCTGGACTTTGTTGCATATTTGGGTGCTATATATATGTCCTCCCATTCTTCTTCCTCTTTTTCTTCTTCTCCTTTTGGCTTTTCCCGG
Source organism: Protopterus annectens (assembly GCF_019279795.1). NCBI lineage: Eukaryota > Metazoa > Chordata > Ceratodontiformes > Protopteridae > Protopterus > Protopterus annectens. The sequence goes on from NC_056725.1 coordinate 619,403,899, forward strand.
TTAGTGGTTGCCACAATGGAACAACGGTCCACAGAATGATTGGCAGTGGAGTTTTACGGTGTCGAGTTGCCAGCCCAGTGCCAAACCTTCCACAGAAGGCACTCACTCACTCACTCACTCACTCACTCACTCACTCACTCACTCACACCTAGGGCCAACTTAGAATGTCCAGTTCACCTACAGCATGTCTTTGGCATGTGGAAGGAAACTGGAGCACCCGGAGAAAACCCATGTGACTGCAGAGAGGGCATTCAGACTCCACACAGAAGGCACCGCAGCCGAAAACTGAACCAGAGAACTGCTTGTTGTGAGGCAGCAACACTAACCACTGTGACATCGCGGCTGCCCAACATATGTCTTCCCATTGTTCCTGTGAAAATTGCTTTTATAATGTTTCTTCCCAAGTGTGACATCCCTCCTCTGGGCCACTAATCAAGTTGCCTCAATCCTCACTACTGACACTGGTGAAGGAGGTTAATTTTGAACAAAAATAAATACACACAGTATTTGGTGGAGTTTTACGGTGTCGAGTTGCCAGCCCAGTGCCAAACCTTCCACAGAAGGCACTCACTCACTCACTCACTCACTCACTCACTCACTCACTCACTCACTCACTCACTCACACCTAGGGCCAACTTAGAATGTCCAGAACTGAATTCTGTCAGTATGTGCACCAAGCACAATTTCCCTTAAGAGAACACAGGGAACACACTCCCTTCCTAGGGCTGGGTTTCTCTCTCTCTCTCACAAGGCCCCAAATAAGACTACACACTGACCACAGCCGTAGAGTTGAGTCCTCAGCAGTGTGTTCTAAGTAAAGTTCTCCACCACCCTGTCTATGAAACCAGTGCTCTGTTTCCCTGCTCTAAGTAGCTGACACACACACACACACACACACACTCTCTGAGATTTGATTTTCACACACACACACACACACACACACACACACACACACACACACACACGAAAGGCTGGAACAGATTTACCAGCTATGCCCCCTTTGCCTAGACTATAAGGTAGATACTGCCACCAGCTAGATACTGCCACCAGCACACTCCAAAGCCAGCTAAGCTACTCTGTCTCTTAGAAGGGTATTCAGTTATACCGAGTAAAATTAACACTTAATACAAATGGTAGTATTTGACTAATGCAGCAAGGCTTTCAGAAGCGGCCACAGTTTCACCAAATAAATATAAGTGCTCTCAAAGATTAACATATTCTCTAAAAGACCAGCCACGATGAAAAGTTTAAATATATTTAATATTTAGTCATTTCATGTTCTTTTATTAATTATCTGTTTACAGTAAACACAAGAATTTCACTCACAGGAAATATTAAAAAATACACAGATGCATAGATTCACCCAGATATAGAAAAAACAGTACTTAACTAATCTCACCATATTTTCCTGACTGATCTAAAGAATTTGAATTACAAGGCAAGAGGGAGTGGGTGAGTCATCCTTCTTTGTCAGACTGACTGCTCTGAGACTTCTGTCTCATCTAGTATTAAAACATCATGGGTTACAGAATGACATCACATACATCTGGTCACTTGACTTCTGGTTCCCACACTAGCCCCCGACTAGAAACTGAACCAGAATGTAGCACATATGTGTCATAATACACACACACAGAACTTTGCTAAGATGTGTTACAGCATCTGGAAGCTGTAAAACCATTTCAAGAACTTCCACCCTTCCACTGTAGCAATTAGTTCATCCATAAGGACAATACAGTAGGATTCCTAGTCCTGGTTTTCACAGACACTTTGTCTCTGGCTTCATTCAGAACTGTAAGATACAATCATTATGGCCTAAATCAGGTAATTTAATTTCAGACTATTTTTCAAAGTTAGCTGTACTGAGATTCACCTCTTCTCTTCCAGTATCCTCTGTTACAGTATATTCATTTCAACAGTTACAATACAGTCTGACTTAAAGGTGTATTTTTTTTGGTCCAGCAGGACTCATTGTTGGTACATTTTTAACACAAGTACCTGTACAAATCAGTTTGATATACAAATGACATATAATTCTTTACAAAACTCTAGCTAACTATGCTGGCATATGTTACACATCCACTGCCTTACTTCTCCTGGCATAGCTGGCAATACCTCACATCATCACATCTCTTCCCCTTTGAAGGCTCAAGATAGTTTTTAAGTGACTCTTGAGGGACGTGAGCCTGTCTGGGAACACATTAACCCATATCCTGTCTTGAGAGCTTATCTGCATTGGCATTGCTGACCTCAGTCCTGGTACTAGGTTTCCCTGTGAACATGCCTCCAAGCTCTGCTCGGATTTCTTGAACCTGGGTAGGGGATAGCTGCTGGGACATTGCTATCACTCCCACTGAGGTGTCAGTCTGAGCCTCACTGAGGAGATCAGTCATCAGATCCCCCTCAGACTCCTCCTGCCACCCACTGCAAATACTTAGCACAAGGGCCTCCCTATCATGGTAAGGGTTCATCATGGCAACATAGTACAGTTTGTGGCCCGGCCTCCTGCCTAGCAACTTTAGCATGTAGTTAACATCACTGACCTTCCTTACCACTTCGAAGGGTCCCTCCCAAGCTGGCTGCAGCTTATTGTGTCTGACAGGAATGAGCACCATAACCTGCTATCCCACAGCATACTGTCGGGCTCGAGTATTCCTGTTGTACCAGACCTTTTTTGCTGTAGGGTTCCTGCCAGGTTTTTTTGAGCTAGGCCCACAAGCTCCCTAAGCATTGTCCTGAGGTTTAGGACATATGCCACAGCAGACTCCTTCTTGGATTCACACTCATCCTCCCACTCGTCATGAATCAAATCTAAAGGCCCCCTCAACCTATGCCCATACAACAACTCAAAGGGTGAAAACCCTGTGCATTCTTGGGATACCTTTCTGTATACAGAGAACAGATGGGGCAAATATTTGTCCCATTCTCTCTTAAACTGGTCTACAAATGCCTGCAGCATTGTCTTTAGTGTAGAGTTTAACCTCTCCACAAGACCATTAGTCTGGGGGTGTTTTCTAGGTGCTTCATCCCACAACACTCCCACAGACAAGCCAGCGCTTCTGACATGAAATTGGCACCTCTGTCAGTCAGTATTTCTCTTGGGAATCCTACCATGCTGAAAATCTCTAACAAAAGCATTTGCCACCTTCTCTGCCCCGATGGAGAACAGAGCCACCGCTTCAGGGTATCTAGTAGCATGATCTACTACCACCAGGATATACTTCCCTGTGGAACTTGGGATACTCAGGCCCCACAATATCCATAGCTACCCTCTGAACTGGCTCCTCAGTCACAGGCAAAGGCATCAAAAGAGCTCTGACCTTGTCTTTTGCCTTGCCTACTCGTTGGCATTTCTCATAGGTCCTGCATTACCCTATTGCATCCTTTCCAATCTCCGACCAATAGAGGTTCTGCATAACACGTCTGTTGGTATGCTTTATATCCATATGACCTGCAAAAGGAATGTCATGTGCTGTGGCTAGAAGCGCCAGATGGTAGGCTCTACGCTCTACCAACTGCTGTATTACCTCATCTTCTAGCTCTCCCTTAGAAGTCTACTCTCTGTACAGTAATCCTTTGTCCCAGTGTACAGACTCCCCCTTTTCTTGAGAATCTGGTGTCTCTCTAGCTACCTCCCACCAACTTCTGAGTGTAGGGTCTGAGAGCTGAGCCTGTTTCAACTCTACCTTTGTGACCCTTTCTAGCTCCCCTTCCACAGGAAGTCTGGTAACCTCTGACAGCGATGCCTCACTGTCAGCCTGCGTACTATCACTCACCTCTGTCCTTGCAGTCACTCTGTTCAGCGGAACATCAGTACCTAACAGCATCTGTGGCTCACCTTCAGGCGCTGCTATAGGATACCTCATTTCCTTGAATAGCCACCTCACCATCCCTGGCTTCAGGTGTGGGGTCTGTCAGGGTATCCCCCAGGTTACCAGCCTCACATGCCCATCTCCAAGTCTGACTGCATGTAACAGCAGTATCCCACTGATAAGCTAGAAGGCTTCCCTACAACACAGAAAGGCTTGGGGGGCTCAGAAGCTTGCATACAGTCCTGGATACAGCAAATATGTATCTGGAACACTAGTTACAGGAAAGGTAGGAAACAGGCTTACAGTTTTTTTTTTGTTTTTGTTTTAGACCAAACACAGTTTAAAAAATGCAACTAAATTAAAAAAGTTAAAAAGAACTAAAAGCAAGTACAGAAAGAGTTTATTAGGTAGAATATGGTAAAGAGATGGGACTGGGGGAGTGTCCCAGATCAAATCTACAGTGGGACGGGAACTGCAAAAGCCACCAAATTTAAACTACAAACCAAAAATAGGGAGGGTAGGTGGGACAAAACAGTTTCAACAGAGATCTAAGCAACAATTTAACAGTACAAACTCTAAAACCAAAAAAATATACTTGGTTCTGTATATTTGCAGATAGCTTGGAAGGCAGTCTTTCAGAACACAGGTTCCAGCAATTAAATGCAGGCTGTTACTAACAGGTCAAATTTTATGCAAGTGATCCTTGAGTTAGATAACACACAAGCTGTAAAAAAACAGTTATACCAACTGAAGACAAGGCAGAAAATAGGGTTGGGTGGGGAAACCGTTTCAACAGAGATCTAAGCAACAACTAACAGTACAAACTCTAAAACCAAAAAAATATATTCGGCTCTGTATATTTCCATATATGTAC
>NC_056725.1:619409084-619549084 GCF_019279795.1 Protopterus annectens
GAATTCTGAAAACTCATTTGACTGAATTTCAGAATACTGAAAGCTTACAATGCTGAATTGCAAAATATAAAATGGCAGTATATGCAGTAGTATAAGGTAAGTAAAGGATATATGCCCTTTTCCCCACTGTAGTGCGATCCTGGAGTTAGTATGTATAGTTTGGGGGGGTGTGGGGAGTATAGCCCCCCCTCCTTGTTTGGTTTTGTGTCATCCGGTGTCTGTTAATAAAGTAAATAAGTAGCTTTTAATTGTAGAAAGAGTTAGTTGTTGGTGATTTAAGTGTCCATTTTTTCTTTTGTAGTTTTCATTTGGTGAGGTGAATTGTTAGTGATATTTGCCTCGTTTATTTGGTATTGTGCACCTACGCTTTGTGAATGTTAATGTTATTTGTGATGAAATGTTTGGTATTCATGGATCTTTGCATTGTTTGTTAAGAAATTCACAGGTGAAGGGAAACGCATGTCATATCTATGGCTTAACATTTTGTATTTTGCAATTCAGCATTCTAAGCTTTCAGTGTTCTGAAATTCAGTCAAATGAGTTTTCAGTATTTGAACATTTGGGATTGTGGACTCAGTCAAATGCATTTCGGTATTTTGAGTTTCAGTCATGTGATGTGGACCTGTAGAGATATATATATATATATATATATATATATATATATATATGTATATATTTATATATATATATATATATATATATATATATATACACATACACATACATATACATATACACACACACACACACATACGTGTGTGTGTGTGTATATATATATATGTGTGTGTGTGTGTATGCGCACATGTATAAATATATATATGTGTGTGTGTGTATGTATAGATGTATATATATGCATTTTTTTTAATACACAACTCAAATATCCCTTTACTTACCTGATCTGAATGCTTAGGTCAGTGAGTCTGGGGTTCTTTGTTTGACCACACTGATTGAATTCATTTGAAAATAAAAAATACCCACTTGAACGCTCACAAATGTTCAAAGCTGACAATTTATTAGAATCAAACTTCCAACAGTGAATAGTGCTTTCATCCCATAGAAAGAAACTTCATCAGATACACATCCAAAATGCAATGCACCTATACATACCTTAACAAAGTTCCATCCCTTTCTAAATTAATCAATTAAATAATTAAATACTTCTATAAAGTGATAACTCTTAAAACTCCCATTCCTTTTCTGAAAAGATAATACATATCCATATATTCCACAACTACCCCCCCCCCCCAATTAAAAAAATCTATTAAAAATAAAACACTTAGGTTATCTCTCTCCTCAAAGTTCGTCTTAGACAGTCATTTAAAAATATTTGGAAACAATAAAGTGGAAAAATAAGTAAACCTATTTGTATGGAAGCTGCCTTCTCATTTAATATTGGTTTCAGGGACACTTGTTCATTTAAACTGAGGGGCGGGGTAAAGTGGCATTCAAACGAAGCTGCCACATCAGTTCTCTCTTCAAACCTTTTCCAGTCACCACCTCAAGGATTCAATTTTATGCTGTCTAGAATACCAAATGTGAATAGAGTAAAATTACTGCAAAGAGTTGAATGTTTATACAGGATACTCGTCTCCTTTTTTATAGTAATGTCATAAAAATGTTCATGTAGTCTGATTTTCAAGTCTTTTTCCATCTTTCCTGTATAGAAAGCCCGACAGCAATCACATTTACCTAAATAAATCATTCTACAAGTGCCACAATTTCTGTTGTGAAAAATGATCCTAGTCTGTAACACTTTTTCCAAAATCAAACTACATTCCCTTATTGTAAATAAACATTGTTTACACATGCCCTGGGGACCAATCCCCCTATTTGTAGATGTAACACTATGTCCACCCTCAAATAGTTTGAATTTTTTCCCAGTTTTATATGTCAACACAGGCTCTTGCCCTAACAAATCATATAGTTCTTAATTTCCGTTTTTTTTTTACAGTTCCTCTAGCTGTCCATGTTTGCAGATCACTGTAAAATAGAAGTCATAGAATTCCCCCTAAGATACTAACATTACACAGGAAGGACTAATACTGACAAATGACTTGTGCCAAAGCCACGGCTTTAAATTCAATGTCAGGAAATGCATAATAGTACCCTTTGGGAAGTCTACCACCCTAGAAAACTACCTCATTGATAACATGCTGCTCAGAGTGGACTCATTCAGGGATTTAGGGACATATGTGGATAGTAACCTGGCTTCAATCAACATATGCCTAAGGTAGTTAGGGAATCATTCTGTGTTGCTCAACTTATAAGCAGAGGCATTGGATCTAGGTCCAAGGAGGTCATAGTTTCTCTGTATTCTGCCCTCATCAGCCATGTCATTGAGTACACTGCCCTTTCAGTATTTACCTGACCAGGCACATGCAGCAACTGGAATGCCCTCAGTGGTTCCTCACTGAAATAGACTGTTGAGAGGTGATCTGTGCCTGACATACAAGGCATCTTTGGATTCCACTCTGATGGACTTTTTGCACAGCCACAAAACCAATAGCATCATAATTAGTTGATCTAGGGACTTGAGCCTTGCTTGTAACATAAATAGGACATGATGGAGGGACATGTATGTAACTCAGAGAATTCACCTCCTCTGGAACAGGTTTGCCTATCCATGTGAAGCAGAATTCTTCCCTAACCTTATTCAAGCATAACCTAGACCAGTGGATGGGAAATTGGAAATTTACCCCAGGTCTAGCACACATTTCTGTAATGGACAGAGGCACTCTGTAAGTCATACTCTGGTTTTCCTGTTCCCCTTAAAATAACCTGTTAAGGGTCAAAACAATTTGCAGAATACATTTATAATGCATGGCTAGGCTTATAAAGGGCCCCTGTGATCGTTAGCTTAGTGTACACCTATGATCCTATGTCTGAGAGAAACTGTCCCACCTTAATTCTTGCCTTTGGCTCTTCATATACCTTCCTAATTAACCCCCGTTATTATATAAGGGAATGCAAATGTTAGCATTGCACTACTCGTAAAATCCAGTCTGACTCAATCAAATGCCTTCTCTGCATCAAATCCTACCAGGAATGTCAGTATCTCCTTATACTCTGCTTCATTAGTTTTCTGTTAATGTTGTCAAATATTAGACTCACCTCTATAAAACTACATTGATTCTTGTATATCAATTTTAGCAATACCTTTGCAATTTATTTAGTTAGTGTAGACGTAAACACTTTATAATCATGTTTTAAAATTGAAATTGGTCTGTATGAAGCTGGGTGTGAAGTGTCTTTACCCTGTCTTGGTTGCCATCACCACAGCTTTCTTCTGAGATTTTATTTATTTTTTATTTATTTATTTAACATTTGTTGACCGTGAATGTCCGACTAGGTTCCACAGTGCCTGTTTTCAGCGGAGGCCCAGGGAGAAATGCTCCAGATGCATGTCTTTGGAATGTGGGAGGAAACCGGAGTACCCGGAGGAAACCCACGCGAACACAGGAAGAACATGCAAACTCCACACAGAAGGCACCCCAGCCGAGAATCTAACTGGAGAACCTCTTGCTGTGAGGCGACAACGTTAACCGCTGCACCACTGTGCCGCCCATGATGCTGGTACTGTCCCTCCTTTTTAGAATGTTAAACAAAACCTTCCAAATCTTTACCACTTTCTTCCCTCCTAACTTCTAAGCTTCCATCTTGTCTGTGTAATTGTTAAGCAGGATTAAGTAATAAAGACTAATACGGGAATGTTTTTGGATTAGCATTCTACATAATTTTGCATTCATTGAATTTTATCAGTAATGTCAGCTTTTTTATATTGAACTATCCTGTAATCCTTGTAGTCTGAGTAGAGACATATGCTTAATCTTGAGCAGATGTGAACAGTTATCTTCTCAAATTTCCGGCATACAAAGTCCAGGTCTGCCATTCATGCATAAGATATCTGCCTAAATAAAGACCAGTAAATCAGCCTACTTCATCTTGCCTTTTTAAAATGCTTTTCTTCTAGCTTTCTCATGTGTTCTAACCTTTTACCCTCCTAGCCACAGATTGCACCAGTTAGTAACTTTCCTTTTCAGAGTCAAGAGATGATGATAATAGTTGTATCCAAGCAGCTGTTGTGTCCAGCTTTTGACCCAGTCCTGCCGCTGAAGCTGTTGTGTGTTATGCCATGCTACACCTCTCCTTATGGAGTCAAGTGTGTATGTATACTCCTACACCGGTGCAGTAAAGGCCTCTGTAGCTAGAAAAGACCAAGTACATGCCCCCAGCCCATCTGTAGTATATGATGATTATCTATTATATAATGGCTTTGCAGCATACAGAACCACCCTTACCCCATAATGGGTTAAGTCAGCATTAGTTATTACCAATCTTCATGACTGGCTGCTGTTGTTCCCAGGTCATTTGGGTGGCTTTCAGAGCTTTATCCTTGTGTGCTATAGAGCAAACCTATTCCATGTTGCTTTTTTTATTTTATTATATAGATATTGTTTAAATAGAAACAGTGACTCGGAACTATTTTATTCCTTAGACAAAAATTAAAATATAAAAAAGAAAAAAGCAGTAAAGTATAATGTATGGTATAGTAGAACTGTATCATAATAGAGTGTAGGTTACTGTGGAGTTTACTCACACCTGGCATTTAGTTTGCCATGAGGCTGAACACCAAACATGAGTAAATACCCAAACATTCCATACCCAGACATGGTGCGTTCCTAATTATTATAGCCTTCCAGTAGCTGGAATGGCTATCACTGTTATTTTGAAACATAATGGCAGAAATACAGTTTTACAAAACCTGCGGACTAAGCCTTGTACTCATTCATTTATTCTTTCTCTGATAACCTGCTTAAACCAGTTCAAGAATGTAGAGGAGCTGAAGCCTGTTCTGGCATTCATGTGAGCATAAAACAGTGAAACTAATTGTGAGAGGGGGACCAATCCTTTGCAGGATGTGTGCGTACCTCCCACAATCATACACTCACTGCTGGCAGTTTGGAGGAGTGCTTGTCAAACCTGAGCAGCTGGCACAATTTACAGTAAGGATGTGCAGACTTGACAAAGAAGGTAACCAGTTGACAGCAAATTGGAGAATGATGTACTATGAGGAAACAATATTAACTTCTGCTTCACTGTGCCACTCTTGGCCATGTATTGCAGAACCAAATTTGTCACCTCTAAGTGTTGTAGGTTATAATGATTCAGTGTTAGTAGGAATCAAATGGTATGATTTGCTAACAACAGCTGCACGTATTTTGCTTTGCATTCAGTTATTGTACAGACTAAATTAGTTTGTATAGTTAAGTGTAAATGCTTGTCTCTGATGAGTTCTGTAATATTGCCTCATCAGCTTATTATGTTTACAGTAGTAACTACTTTTAGGTTTGGTAGTGGTGGTCATAGTTGTTAAAATAAAATGGTAGTCTTCTGATACTTGTAGACAAAACAGAATTTTTTTTTATCCTCATAAGACAATATTTATATCTGAAGTAGGCAGACTTCATTTGTCTGCAACCTGTGGGCATCGGATCCGACCTCGGATCCGAGCCGGCATTTCAAAAGCTTAGGATCCGAGCTCCTAGCTCCTCCCTCTACCCACAATCCCCTGCCATGCCCTAACTGACCTCAGATTTCGTTTGCTGCGTTTCATGTAGCAACGGACTCCTTGAGCTCCTGGCAGTTTAAATTGTGAAGATAAGTTTTGACAAAAAAATCTTTAAATTTTACTCTTTATTCAGTTTGAGTGTGTGCGTTAGGCTTTCCTCTCTTTACCTTTGTAGTTTTTTTCTCGGGTTTGCGTAGTTTTTGGTGTGTTTGTGTCAACTGTGTGTGTTAGGCCTAGGGATTAGTATGGCAGAAAATCCTAAGGCAATTTTCTCAAAATGTACCGAGTGTGGCCACAAGCTATCCCCAGCTGATGGCCACACTCGGTGCGTTAAATGCTTGGGGTTTGAACACCTGTCATCTGGTTGTACCATATGTGCAGGGTTCAACCCCCGAGCTTTAAGGGAGCGGAGGTCGAAGCTTGTTCTGGCGGGACTTCTCCATCCAGATGTGGCTTAGGCCTCTGCCCCTGCTAGCCAGCAGCCTTCTTTGGGTGCTGCGGTCTCCCCTTCTTCGGCAGGGACTCAACCTCCCACCAAAAAGCCGGAGGAGAGGGAGACCATTAGGGAGAAAGAGAGACAGAAGGAGAGACACAAGGATAGGCACCACAAACGGAGGGCCGAGACCTCAAGCTCGGCCCCTCCGTCTAAGCGGGCCTCTCCTGTGTCTTCTAGATCTCCTCCTCCTTGGCTCCACTCCCCTCGGTTCTCTTCTGGGCCCGAGGAGGAGGAGGCTAGCTCTTCAGTGAGGTCTCCGAGGGGGCTCTCTAGGTCCGCTTCGGTGACCTCATCTAGATCCACATTCTCTATGTCAGAGGCAGACATGGACCGGATGATGAGGCGTTTCATCCAGGCCCAGATGCAAATGGGAGTGCTCTTAGCCCCCCCCCAACCGGGAGGGGCTTCGACCCCATTTTTCGCCCCCTTGGCTCCTTCTCTGAGCCGTCTCCTGGGTTCGGAGCTGTCGGAGCCGGGCAGAGTTGGATCCGGGGGTGGTTCGGATCCGATTGGTCAGTGCACCTCGGATCCGATCCATCCCTTGAGTGCTTCGGGTACTTCGGACCCGACCTCTCGGAGCCGAGGGCCTAGCCTTGGATCCGAGGGAGCTGGTGTGTCTTCGACACCGTCTAGGTCGGAGCGCACCGGTCTTTCGGATCCGACGGTCTCGGCTCCGGCTCCGATCCATGCGTCGGATCCGAGTGGGGGTTGGCTCTCGGGGCTTAGAGAGGCCGGCTCTCCCTCGGCTTTCGACGTAGTGGAAAGGGCACTGTTGAGGACTACCGGACCCCCGGTCCCTGCCGCGGCACCACCCCGCACTCCCTTGCAGCTGGGCCAGGCTCCCATCAGCCGGCCCCAGGGACAGCCCGCCTCGATGTCCCAAGTAGTTCCTTTGGAACATCTGGCTGCTGAAGAGGACTCCTCAGACCCCCCCCCCCGAGGAAGTGCCTCGGAAGCGTAAGTGTAAAAGGAGACACGTGGACTCCCCTGAGTCCATTACCGAAGACACAGACTTGGATGAAGGGGAGGGCTCCCCAAGGTCACCCCCGGAGGACATCTCCTTTGGAGACATTATGGAGATGCTTAGAATCAGGGGGGGGGGTGGTCTGCCCCCAAGGCCTCCTCAGACGAGTCTGTGTTCTTGGAGGCATTTGAGGCGGGCCCATCTACCTCTTGGGTGTCCCCTCCTGCCGATCCTCTGGTGGACCTTATTTCCACCAGAGCGTGGAAGGAACCATACACCGTTGAGCCTGTCCCCAAGCGTCCAGATTGAATCCTGAGTCCACCGGCAGACCGCACTCATTGGAGCAAGGGCCCCCCTGGTAGATGCTATGATGATGGCCGCAGCCACAAAGAGGGAATTAGCCCAGAAAAGTCCCTCTATGCATCCTCCGAGCAAAGAGTCCCACTCGATGGATCGCATTGTGAAGTGAGCGTTTAGTTTAGCAACCTTCTCTTTGAGAGCGCTGAACTACATGGCACATGTCATCAGGATGCAGCGGGACCTGATTAAAGAGTACGCGGCATCTCCCCCAGAGTCCATGTCGGCGGAGGACAAGCACATGTACTCCACCCGAATGGCCACTCTTAGATCAGTTTCTAATACTTCTATGCGGCTACTTTCCCATGCAACTGAGGGAGCCGCTAGAGCTAGTGGAGCGGGCCTTGTCATGAGGCGTCAGGCCTGGCTCCGCCACTGTGACTTTGCAGAGCCCTTCAAAGCGACCTTCGCGAATGCCCCCTTTGATGGTTCTGCCCTGTTTGGCAAAGCCGTTCGCGAAATGTTAGTCCAGAGCGAGAAGGACGGGAAGACGCTGTCTGCCGTCGGAGTCTGCTTCTCAGCTCCCCAGAGGTCCTTCTCGAAGAACCAAAAGGGACAGAAGAAGATGTGGTTCCGGAAGTCGCAGCAGTCCCAACCTCCTCCGGATAACCAGTCCTTCCGTGGCAGAGGAGGACAGGGAGGTCGCCATCCTAGAGGCAGAGGGGCTCCTAGGAACTTTGGGTCCAGAGAACCTTTCTCTGACAGACCCACGCAACAGCCCTGAAGGGTTGCCCGGCTGTCCATCTCTGGAGGCAGTCGGGGGGCGTTTTTCGAGGCACCTGACTTCTTGGGAGTCGATCACATCAGACCGTTGGGTGCTTCGTGTGATATCCAGAGGTTATGCCATTCCCCTGAGCAAAATCCCCAGATCCCGCAGCCTCCCCAATGTACCACCCGACCAAAAGGAGGCAGCAGCTGTCGAAATTGAGCAGCTGTTAGAAAAAAGAGCCATCCAGCGCGTCCCCCGAGATCAGACCGGATCAGGATTTTACTCCAGTTCTTCTTGGTGCCAAAGAAAACGGGGGACTTAAGACCGATCTTAGACCTTTCCCTGCTGAACCTGTCTGTAACCAAGCAAAAGTTCCGGATGGTCACTCTACAATCTATACTCCCCCTTTTGCGGGAGAATGATTGGATGTGCTCTATCGACCTCAAGGACGCGTACTACCACATTCGGATGAACAGACGGTCCAGGAGGTTCCTTCGCTTCCGGCTGGGAGCCAGCCACTACCAGTTCAGGGTCCTTCCCTTTGGTCTCCCCTCTGCCCCCAGGGTGTTCACCAAGGTACTAGCAGTAGTAGCGGCCCACCTGAGACTCCAGGGATTACAGGTCTTTCCGTACCTGGACGACTGGCTCCTGACGGCATCATCAAGGCATCTACTCTGCTCAGCCAGGGACTATTTCCTCCTTATAGCCCCAAGGCTGGGCATCACCGTAAACTTGGAAAAATCTTTACTGCACCCCACACAACTTATAGATTTCATAGGAGGAAGGTTATACACAAGATCAATGCGGGCCTTCCTCACTCCAGATCGACTGTCCAGCCTGAGGTGTCATATCACAGCAGTCCTGCAACCGTTTCCGACGGTGGCTTCGGTCCTGAGGGCCCTGGGTTCAATGGCAGCAGCTATTCCACTTCTCCATGCTCGCTTACACATGCGGGTTCTTCAATGGACCCTACAGGTCCAGTGGTCCCCGCTGTACTCCTCTCTCAACAGCCCGATAGTGGTCAGCAAGGCATGCAGGGACTCCCTTTTTTGGTGGCTCCAGTCTCCGGAGCCTCTAGCAGGGAGACCCTTTTGTGCAACATTCCCCCTAGCCACGATGACTACGGACGCTTCTCGCCTCGGGTGGGGGGGGCATTCTGCGGGCAAGATTTTCCAAGGCACGTGGAACAGTTCAGAGACCTCGTTGCATATAAATGTCCTGGAGATGAGGGCGGTGCTCCTAGCGTTGCAAGCACTTCACAGCCTTCTTCCTACGGGGACTATTGCGATCCAGACAGACATGTCGGTAGTCTGGTACATCAACAAGCAGGGGGGAACCAGGTCCTATCCCCTTTGTCGAGAGGCCATGAGAGTCTGGGAATGGGCAATTTCCACCAAACGCTTTCTTGTAGCAACGCACATTCCGGGAAGGTCCAACATCTTTGCGGACAAGCTCAGTCGCACCATTCTTTCCCCGCACGAATGGTCTCTCAATCCTCTGGTAGCGAAGAAGATTTTTGCCGTCTGGGGGCAACCCTGTTGCGATCTTTTTCCTTCTCACTCAAACGCCAAATGCGACAGTTTCTTCGCTCTGCTTCCCCCACCTGGGGAATGCCCGAGAGACGCACTGGTGCATGCTTGGCCTCCCGGTCTCCTTTATGCCTATCCTCCACTACCTCTAATGCAGAGGCTCTTGCAGAAAGCCAACAGTTTGGGGAGCAGAATGATTCTCATTGCCCCATTCTGGCCTTGTCAGCCTTGGTTCCCTTATGTATGGTCTCACAAAGTGAATCCGCCCTGGATTCTGGATCCGATCCCGGATCTCATTTCCCATCCTCAAGGACTCCCGATTCCGAATCTACCCACCTTGAAATTGGCAGCCTGGCTGCTCCAGTTCCATCCTTGATTAGGACTCCCGGTATCTCGTCACCTGTCAAGGCCATTTTAGTGGCGGCTCATAAACTTTCCACTAGGAAGGTTTACCGGAGCAAATGGAAAAGGTTTTCTATTTGGGCGATTCAGAACAATGTTGATCCTTTTTTAGGCACCAATGTCTGCGGTACTGGACTTCTTAACAGACCTCTTTCTTCAGGGGGCCAGTTCTTCCACGGTAAAGGTACAAATGGCAGCGATTTCCCATCATCATGTGGGTCATGAGTCAGCTCCCCTCATGACTGCAAAACTTTGCAAGACCTTTCTTAAAGGAGTTTTTCTGTTGAGGCCACCGGTCAAAGAAGCTGTACCACCTTGGGACCTATCCTTAGTCCTACAGGCCCTTACTGCTCCCCCCTTTGAGCCTGCAGCTTCTGTAGATCCTAAAGTACCTTTCCTGAAAGACTGACTTCTTGGTAGCCATCACATCAGCCAGAAGAGTGTCGGAACTCCAGGGTCTATGCGTCAAACCGCCTTACCTCTCCTTTTTTCCCCGATAGGGTGTGCCTCAGGACCAATCCATCTTTTCTTCCAAAAGTTTCTTCGGAATCTAATATTAATCAATCGATCAACTTACCTGTGTTTTTCCCCAATTATAAAAACAAAGGAGAATACAAGCTGCATTCTTTAGATGTTCATAGACAATTGCGCTTCTACATTCACAGAACGGCTGGTCATAGACAATCAGATCAACTGTTTGTCTCCTTTGCTAAATTTGCTATGGATAAAGCAGTTTCCAAAGTCACACTGTCGAGATGGATTGCTAATTGTATTCTGCAGGCTTATGACACTTCAGGTAGGCCTGCTCCTCAGAGGGTTACAGCTCACTCTACTGGGGCAGTTTCCACTTCAGCCGCTTTTAAGTCCCGAGTGCCATTGGATGATATCTGTGCAGCAGCCACTTGGGCCTCGTCTCATACCTTCATTTCTCATTATAAGGTGGATGTTGTTTCCAGGGGGAGAGCATCCTTTGGCTCAGCGGTGCTCCGGAACATCCTTCCATGACGGCGGCCCAAGATTTAGGTAGCTGGGGACTCTGTCCCACAGGTTGCAGACAAATGAAGTCTGCCTACTTCAGATTTAGAAGTTATGTACTCACCATAACGTTCCATCTGAGTAGGTGACTTCATTTTGATGCAACTATTCCTCCATCCCCCTGACCTATATACAGTAAGAGTTTATTCCTGTGTTCAGATACTTTTTATACTAGTATTCAAGAGGCAAACTCAATCTGAGGTCAGTTAGGGCTTGGCAGGGGATTATGGGTAGAGGGAGGAGCTAGGAGCTCGGATCCTAAGCTTTTGAAATGCCGTCTCGGATCCGAGGTCGGATCCGATACCCACAGGTTGCATCCAAATGAAGTCACCTACTCAGATGGAATGTTATGGTGAGTACATAACTTCTAATTATTTAACATTTGTTTTCTGAGAAAGTCTGACTGGACACGGGCCCTTTTTCAGCAGAGGCCCGTGGAGAAAACTCCAGTTATAAGTAGTAAGATTTATATAATACAGTAAGCACATACAGTTTATACAATTATAGTAATAAAGAGAAGCACATTTTTATACAGGTAATAAAAGTTGTCATTTACAATAGAGACAGTAGATTGTTATTAAAGGCAAGAATGTAAATGTAGTGAGATACATAGGAGAAATAGTTTAGTATCTAGAATCAGTAAAAATAGTTGGACACATTCACAATGCATGTGTACAGAGCTAAATGCTGGGAACCTACTGTTGTCTAGAGGTGGGTTGGTTTGACTCGTGCATGATTCTGCATGTTTCAGAGAGATGAGAGTAGTAGTTGTTTTAATGTATGAACGTTTGTGTGTAGGTACAATAGTTGACCATAACATAGTGGACTTTGGTTAATGAAGCTGAATAGCAGTATTTAGTTAATCAATGCTATGAGTAGGGTTAGCCAGAATGGTTAGAAGGGCAAAGCCAAGTGTCAATTAAATGTGATTTTAGTAGGAATTTGAACTGTGTCATAGTTATTATTGGTTATTGTGGATGGAGGTTGCTCCCAGTTTTAGAAGTATAATAGAAGAAGAGTGATTCTCCAGCTGAGTTATTGGCTTTTTTGACATCAAGGAGGAGTTTGCTATTTGAGTGAAGGGATCTAGAGGAGGTGTGTTGTCTTATAAGATTTTGGAGAGCTGGGGTATTATCTGCTTTCTGTAGTAGTTTAAAGGCAAATGTTAGTTGGTTGAAGTTGGGGATGTTCTAACCAGTCGAGTTGTTTGTGATATACATTGGTGAATTTTGTATGCAGCATCTGTGGCAAATTTGGCTATTTTATTGTAACAAGAATTTAATTTGGAGAGCTCAGCTTTGCGGAGGTCACTTAGTATAGGGGAAGCATATAGGTGGGTTGAGAGGAGGGGAGTACGGGCAGTAGTAGCTGTAGTACTGGTATTTAAAAATGACTCATTCCTGTATAATAGACCTAGATTTTGTGGACCTTTTTTGTGACTTGAGTGATGTGGATATCAGATCTTAGGTTATTGTCATTTTCCACTCCCAACAGTTTGGTATGGGTGGTTGGGAGTATGGCAGTTTGGTCTTTGGAATGGATCATAAAGGACTTGGGGTTAGGGAGTTCTGGTTGGGTAGAAGAGAAGTAGTTTAGTTTTTTTGGGTTTAAGTATAACTTGAGAATCAGTGAGCCAATTTTCTACAGACAAAAAGGAATCTTGAGTTATGGTATGCAGGTCTTGCAGGGAGGTGGCTGAGCATATCATACGTGAGTCATCTGCTTATTGTATAAGTGATGCATGAAGTGTGGCAGTATGGAGCTGGGTGGTGAAGAGAGAAAAGTAGGAGGCCAAGGATGGAGCCTTGTGGCACCCCTGTAGAGACTGGGAGAAGTGAGGAAAGTTGTTGCCATAGGATGGCTTATTGTCGTCCTGAAAGGTAACTTTGGAACCAGAAAAGAGATGAGTTACTGAGGTTACGTCTGGAGAGGACCTCATTGAGTTTATTTTGATCCACCATATGGAAGGCTGTAGATAAGTCTAAAAATAAAGCAGATACATATTGCCCATTATTTCTGTGACTATTGACCATATTAGTAAAGGCCATGAGGGCTGTTGTGCTGTGTTGGGGTCGAAAGCCATGTTGTGTGTTTGATAGGTGTGTGTGTGTGTGTGTGTGTGTGTGTGTGTGTGTGTGTGTGTGTGTGTGTGTGTAGTAAATCTCTGAGTTGGAAGTAGCATCTGTATATCAGCTGTTAGGAATGAAATCAGATGTTCATGGAGGCATTAAAATGATAAAAACACTTCATTACAACTAAAGCAGCATATACTTTATATATATATATATATATATATATATATATATATATATATATATATATATATATATATATAGATATATAGATAGATATATAGGTGTCTGCCTGGTAAGACTGAAAAGCCACAATATAGAATCTCACAAGACTGAGACAAAATTGCAGAAACCTCACATGAACGAACACTGGCGAACAAACTCCTGGGTAAGTAACCACATATCTGGAACCACAGAACAATGAAAAAGTGTAAACCAAAGCAAATTAAAACCCACCCATCCCCGACATTCCCTTAACTAAATATACCAACTCCAAGATTGCACTATAGTGGAGAAAAGGCAAAGTTCACCATGAAGGACAAGTGGTTACCTACCTAGAGTTTGTTTTTCGGTGTTTCGGGTATTCGTTCATGTGAGGTTTTGGCAGATTCCTCTCGGTCTTCTGAAATTCAAAATTTTGGCTTTTCGGTCTTATCAGGTAGACCCATATAGAGAAAGTTATGTAATGCCTGCAATGGTTTAATACCTATTGAATGGTTGGGAGATGTCTTACCATATCCTTAAAACAGTGAAATAAACATTGTCATGTGCACTGTCTGTTGCCTTTGACATGGAGTCTTTTTTTTTTTTTTTTTGTCAGTTCTTTTTGCTTCCCCTTGTCACATATCTCACTTACTATGCACATAGAATTCAGGACAAGACTTGCCCTCCTTGATTTAGAGCTGCATTTTTTTTTAACCATTCCTTGATCAGCAGAAACTGATCTTGTATAATGCATTCAGTTACATATTCAAGGATGT
This sequence comes from Protopterus annectens, assembly GCF_019279795.1. Classification (NCBI taxonomy): domain Eukaryota; kingdom Metazoa; phylum Chordata; order Ceratodontiformes; family Protopteridae; genus Protopterus; species Protopterus annectens. Next base: position 619,423,198 of record NC_056725.1, read on the forward strand.
CTTACTAGTGTTGTTCTCTAAATGAAATGAGAGTCTTTAGTGTTGACATTCCTTTAAAAATCATTTGAGAGACAGGTACACATTACATAATCATAGTAAATATCTCCATTAAATATTTTACAGTAGGCTTCTGTGAAAGATGGTGCATTGTATTGAAATGCCAACTGAATGCTGTTTATGTGCTAACTTTTTTTTTTTTTTTTTTAAGGCAGGGGCATCAATGATGGATCCAAATCATTTTCTTATGATATTACTTAGTCGATTTGAACTCTACCAACTTTTTAGTATCCCAGAATATGGCAAAAAATTTGCTGCTGAAGCAGCCAACAAGGTAAGACAGAACAATGCAATGTTTTTAGAAGCTTTTTAAATGCCTGATTGCTGGCATTACTGATGATGTCTCATTCATGTATTTATTCTCTGAATAACTCATGTCATTACATTAATGATAAAATATTCTATTATTTTCCAGTAGAAGTATTTTTTTTTTATTTTGCTGTGGTTGTAGTCATTTGTGTAGCAATGGCTGTGAGGAGTGCCTTGTCCTATTCAAGCTGGCAAAGCTTGAAAGGCAGACCCCCCCCCCCACAGAGCTTTTGTGCACTTTGACTTAATAGGGGTACTGAATTTGCAGTATTCACTGCTTTGATTAAGCATATTAAGTGTGAAAAAATACTTAATCTGAAAAAGAAGTGCAAAAAGTTGTTTTTGTGGTTCAGCTGAAAAGATTTTCTCACATTACATTTTCTTTCAGAGTGTAGGTGGTTGTAATCCAACCTGACATCAGTTAGGATTGTGACAGTTAACTGATTGCTAGTGGACAGTAATGCGTTAATTCATTTTAGAGTCATGGGAGAAGCAAGAGCCTATCTTGATACTTAGTGGGTGCAAAGCAATAAAATTGGCTGGGATTTGTAAAGAATGGCACTACAATGATTAGCTAAATTTTGCTGCGGCACCACTTAGCAATTTAGTCATGCAAATTCCCAAAAATGTACCAATTAATTAAGTGGGAACATGCATGAGAAGGAATTTCTCAGCTGAGCAGCTTTACAATGCTCAGTTAGCACCTTATTAATGTAAGCCCTAGCAGACTACACAAAGGCACAGAACCTCAGACATGCGCGCGCACGCTCACACACACTCTTGTACCTTTCTTTGGCACTGTCATAAGGAAAAGACAAATTAGAACAGAACAGCTCTGTAGATTATGGCTGTGCTGTACCCTGCTGTCCTGTGTAACATCACAGACCGCACACACAGGCTTACATCCTGTACTGACGTGTACAAACACCATGAGACCCACATCCTGTACATGCATGCACTCCTACTGCAACCCGTTTGTACCAGATAAAAAGTGTGTGTGTGTATATATATATATATGTATATATATCTATCTATAAAATGTAAAATGTGTGTTTGTATATATGGGTCCCCTTCAGAAGCTCAAAATACTGAAATCTCGAATTTCAGTATTTCGAGCCCAAGAAGCTAAATCCACAGAACAGCGAAAGTTCAGAAGTGCGAAATTCAAAACCTCGAATACTGGAGGTTTTGAATTTCACGCTTCTAAACTTCCGCTGAGGTGATGTCTTCAGGTAAGTATCTATGTGTGTGTGTGTTAAGGGGATTGGGTAGGGGCTGTGGTGTGTGTCAGTGTGTTTTGTTGCTTTGATGTGTGTATACAAGGAGAATGTAGTTTGTGTGGTGGTGGTTTGCGTGTGTTTGTATGTAGTGAGACCTCGGAGTGAGAATATTTAAGTAGGGGGGTGTGGGAGGCTTGCCCCTCACATGGGCGGTGCAGGGGGGCTTGCTTTTCATGTAGTAGACAGATTGTGTGTGTGTTTGTGTGGAGAATGGTGTGTGCGTAGTAGTAGTACCGCAAAATTTCAGGTATTTGAGGTTTTGAATTTTGCGGTTTTCAGGTTTCATTGTTGTATGGATTCGGCTTCTTGGGCTCGAGATACTGAAATTTGAGATTTCAGTATTTCGAGCTTCTGAAGTGAATCCATATACATTATATATATATATATATATATATATATATATATATATATATATATATATATATATATATACATATATGTATATATATATATACATATATTATGTATACACACACACACGGTTAAACAGCCGCACTTTCCAGTGCACATGTTCACTTCTGTTTACTTGGAGTGGCAGTCTGTAGAGGGTAAAGCTTGACCCACTACCCAATTCTGTTGTGCAGATTCCCCCTCTGAAGTACTAGGAGCACAGTAGTATTTAGTGGCACATATTTTCTAGTTTCTGCAGTCTGCTGTATTTATATTTTTCGCTCAAACTGTTGTTGCCTTGTAAAGCAGAGCCGTGCCACTAAGCAGCCTTCAGCTTGTGAATTGGAACAGAGTTGCCTAGTATGCATGATTTCCTCTGTGGCTTTCCTTACTAGAGAATTTTCTTTCAAACTTAGTCGACTTTAGACATCAGTGAATCCTGCAGTTGCTGGGGACCCACTGGTCCTAGTTTATTTTCTTTTGATATTTTGTTTCATGTTTGTTAAACTAACAAATGCTAGTACACTTTACTTGTGTACTTAAAATACCAGGTGGGTAATAACACATAGGATGAAGAATCCTAAGGATCGGTAACACTTTTCCTTTAAAACCTGAAGATATCTGTTGGTGTAGTAACAGTGGTTTATCAGGTAGCTGGCTTTATAATTTTATTATTTATTTTTTTTACCGATGACATAGTATGACTTTAAATCCTGCTGGTGAGCGTTTTCTCCAATAAAACTAACATCATTGCCAGATTTAGGCACATGCAATAAGGGGACCCTCCAGTCATCCTTGACTGTGTGTGTGGGGGGGCCTTGCAAAAGCTGCCGCTAGCCGGGGGTTATGAGCAGAAAAAAATATTATTCATTTTCCAAAACAAGGTTTGTGATATGACTCTCTTAGGATAAAGTTATCAGTGAATGAAAATGAGCACAGTAAGCACTACAGATCAGCAGCCTAGAATGAACTTATCCCAGTGTTAACCCTGGATTTTAAGAAGAGTCAATGTTTCCAATCTTCAGAGATGGTTCTCACTTTTAGGGAGTTTTATAAATACTGGTAGGACAGTAAATACTATAACTCACTTTTTTTTTTGCTCAAGAATTCTGTGCAAAGCTAAAATAATGGCAGAATAAAGGCTCAAAATCAGAAGCATTTTTATATTTTTTTTTCCAAAATCTCTTTATTTCAATTTTCTTTTTTCAAATAACAACAACAATACGGTAATTCAAAAACACAAGTAAACAATACAAATACCTATCTAAAGAAAACAGACAACAATCTCGTTCCGAGAAAATTATACATAAGAAGTCACTACATCGTCAAGTAAAGTATGAGAATTCTTATGTTCATTTGGTCTCATAAGGGATAGTTGGAATGAGATAGTCTATATATAAAGTAAAAATAGAAATTTAACCATTTATTTGTATGTTTAGGGAAAATATCTAGTTACACATATACTAAAAAAGGGAGAAGATACAAGAAAAACTGGTTGTACTACATTCATTTCTTATTTAAAGGTTAGCTTTTAATGACAATTTGTATGCAAATTTTATTTGTCAAGAATTATATCTAGCAAGTAACCCCAATATTTTTGGCAATAGCGTTTTTTTTGTTTTTGAATAAATTAATTTGTGAGATGAGCTATATTTGATAACAAGATTGCTAAAATTTTCCCATATAATTGGTGACAGGACATTCCATTTCTTTGTAATAAAGAATTTAATAAGGGCACACATCGTAATAAAGACATGTTTTAATATTTTTGGGAGTTGATTGATATTAATGTAGAATATAGCTGTCTCCCAAGTAAGGGTTGATTTTTCATATCCCATCTTCTCTAATCTCACTCTCAAGGAACACCATAAGTTGTGTATCTTAGTACAATTCCACATGACATGTAAAATATCAGCTGCTTGATCCGGACAATGGGGACATATAGGCGAAAAGTTAGGATTGAATTTATTTAATTTAGATAAGGTGTAATATAGATTATTTACCATAATTTGTGTATATAACAGCTTCTTGAAAGGAATGAATTTGATTGTATTTTCAATGGCTAGTTTCTTATTTTTTTCCGTCAGTGATTGATTTTTCGTTTGCCAATAGTTTGAAAATAATAAAGAATTCTGATGTTTTGCACTTATTACAATTTTATAAGTCCTAGAAATTGTTTTTCCTTTAATCGCAAGATTTTCAAGTATTAATTTAACTAAATCTATATTCTGTAAGTCAGTGTGTATTTGTGAGAATTTAGCATTTATAAGATGATGAAGTTGGTTAAGGATAATACTATATTTCATAGGAAGTTTGAGTTCATGTCTCATTTGCCCCATGTTAGTCTTTCCATTGGTATATATTCCATATTGTGTAATCTTTTATCAGGGGGTAGTTTGTTAGATTTACTGGTTTATTATTTATTAGTAAATTAGGATTTAGGTGTAACGGTTGTATAAGGGCAAAAGCATCAGCTAATTGCAATGATTTAAATAGTTTCTGTGTTGTAAGAATCATGTTTTTAATTAGTGGGTGTAAATTATTCGTGTATATGCTAGCCTAGTTTAAATTCAAGAATGGTAAGGATTTGATATTACAGCCAAGGGTTTTCAACTGTTCATACCAGATTTTGGTCCACTGGGGAGTCCAAGTATTTATATACGAGTCATAGTTGATTATTTGTATTAGTCTGTATACAGTAATTATACTATAATAAAGCTTAAAATCAGGTAACCCCAATCCACCCTTATCTTTGGCGAGTACAAGCTTTGCATATTTAATTCTGGTAGATTTGGGATACCATAAGAATCTTGATATAGCTTTTTCCATGGCAAGGAAGAAGTTTTGGGGAATATTTGAAAAGGTAGCATTTAATTGAAAGAGTATTCTTGGTAGAAAATTCATCTTGACAACACTAGCTTTTGACAGTAGGGACATATTAATGTTCTTCCATCTATCCATATAATTTTGAATACTAGTCCTTGTAGTTAGGTTATTGTTTATAATATCTTTGAAGTCTGAAGTAAATATTATTCCTAGATATTTTGTCTGGTAATTTATTTTGATCTCACTCATAGGAAAGTACACTTAATTATGCCCTATAGGACTGAGGGGAAATATGTGTGACTTGTTTAAGTTTAAATTATAATTTAAAACTACCGAGAACTCATCAATAACTTCAAGTATTTTTGAGAGTTCAGTAGTGGGGAGTTGGAAGTATATATTTAAGTCATCAGCAAAGGCCGAGTATATAAGATTTGTATTGTGGATTCTGGGAATATGATGAAAGTTTTTTTTGTGAAATAAACAAAAGGAGGGGTTCTAGATAAAGATTAAATAGGTATGGTGAAAGAGGGCATCCTTGTCTTGTACTATTGGATTAGAGTATAGGGTTAGTTATAAATTTATTTACCTGTATAGTGGTAGAAGCTTTCTGATAGAGAACCTGGATCATTTTAATGAATTCTTGAGGAAAACCATATAAAGGCAGTATATTAAAGAGAAAGTGCAAGTTTACTCTATTAAAAGCTTTAGTTGCATCTACTGTAAGGGCATATCTGGGGCATTTATCCCTATTAAGTAGTCTTGCAATGGTATCCAAAAGGAGGGTGTTGTCACTTGTTTGCTTGTTTGTCATAAAGCCCATTTGTTGTTGGGAAGTAATAGAGGGGAGTATATTCTAAGTCTGTTTGCTATAACATGGGCTAATATCTTAAGATCAGTATTTATGAGGGTTATTGGTCAATAATTTGCTAGATCTGTTGGGTCAGAATGCGATTTAGGAATCAACACTGTCTTGGAGTTATTTAAGTATTTGTCTGTTATACCATATTGTATTATATAGTTGAAAACTTTTAATAACACTTTGGAGATAGGTTCCATGAATAGCTTATAAAAATCCGATGTGTATCCATCAGGCCCAGGGGATTTACCTAATTTTAGTTTGTTTATTGCAGCTTTTATCTCTTTTAAATGTAACGGTGATTTTAAGAGTTTCCTTTGATCTTCTGTAATTTGTGGAAAGTTTATATTATGTATAAAATCCTCAAATCTGTCTGTAGATGATGATAACGGTGATTTTAAGAGTTTCCTTTGATCTTCTGTAATTTGTGGAAAGTTTATATTATGTATAAAATCCTCAAATCTGTCTGTAGATGATGTATAATTTCTTATAAATATCTTCAAAAGCGTCCACTATATCTTGATCTTTATATTTCACCTGTCCTTTATATTTTATTTCTTTGATCCTAGGAGGTCCACTTTTTATGTTAATTAGTCTAGCTAGGAATTTTGATGGTGTTTGAGCCCATTCTGAATATTGAAATATTGACCTTAATTCTAAGGAGGAGTTATTTTCTAAATAGTGTTTGTGTAATTGTTTTTGCCAATCAATTATTTTTTCCTCAAGTATTTTTCCTGAAGTTCTAGTTCAGCAGTGTTTGTTTGACACTCGAACTAATTCTTAAGATTGTTATACTTTTTTTTGAGCCATGCAGATTTTTGAATAATAATACCCTTGATGACCGCCTTGGTAGTCGCCCATTGTATGTCATATGGAATTTGATCGGATATAAAATCATTTTGAAGTTGAGCTAGCACATTCTTAATTTCTTGTGTAGTTTCTTGGTTTTGTATAATTTTAGGATTCAACGTCCATGTATTGAAATAGGAAATATTTTGTTTGAGCTTGAAAGTTTGTTAAAAGTCTAATTTTGGAAGGATCTGAAAGAGTTCTAGGTGATACAGCATAATTTAATTTGTTAGAAAGGAAAGCAAGGGAAATTAGAAAAGCATCTATCCTGGACCAAGTTTTTTGAGTGGCTAAAAAGAAAGTGAATCTTGCTATTGTTTTATCATATTGAAATTTAACATAAGGCTCCACTAGTTCAAATGTATTTTATAATTCTTCAGGTGCTGTAGTGGTAAATTGTGACTGTCTGTTTTTTTTATGCGATCTATCCTTATCTAGATTTAGTAAAACATTCCAGTCCCCATCTACAATAAACAGATGATTTGGGTATTTGGCTAATATATTAAAGATTTCATATATGAAGAGCTGTTGATTTGAGCAGGGGCTATATATATTAAGAAAGAGTAATGGTTTGTTTAAAGTATGATATTCAGTAGTAAATGATACCCATCTTCCCTTTGAGTCAGCTTCATAGGAAATAATCTCACCTTGGAAGGATTTATTTACTATAATGGCCACTCCCCTGGACAAAGAACTATAATTTGCAGCAACTATTGTTTTAACCCATTTTCTTTCCCTTTCCCTAACCCAAAGTTGGTCATCTTAGTGAGTTTCTTGCAAGAAAGTTATATCAGCCTTAGTTTGGTATGTGAGGTGCATGATTAAATTTCTTTTCTTTTTATCTACCATCCCTTTAACATTCCAAGAGTCTATGGTTATCATTTTTTATTATTATTGTTTAAGTTACTCATTAGTTGATACACAAAAATACAGTTATAAACTTTTTCTGTTAGTGTATTTATTTTAAGAATAAATGTTGTGACTTCTATACTCCTAAACTCTAAATAGGTACCTAACCACCCATCCCTCTGTATTTGTAAATGTGCATGAGTTAAGAAACTAAAAGAAACTATTATTTTTAACAAGAAGGAGTAGATGTATATCAGAGGGATGTCAGTAATACCCATACTGTTCCAAATGTGAACAGTCATCAGCTAACAGACTGTGCCCATCCCACTCCTTTTATTTATATACTGCATATTCATTTTCATGCTTCTTAAAATATTATATTAATTGTACCCTTAGATATTATATAGAGAGAAAAGGAAAAGTAGCTTTTATAAAAAGTTTTGTAGTAACAGCAACATATTATAATTCTTAACATTTCAAGAGTTATTAAAGAGTTAACAAAACAATATTTTCAAAAACCAAGTACAATATATGTATATTTAAAAAAGTCATCATTTTAAAAATTCAACAACATTTGCATTATTCTTGCTAACAGCAACTAACTGTGGTTCTTTAAAATGTATTGGAAACCATACAAGCAGTCATTGGGAACTCATTAATTAACCAGTGCCGTCTACTGGACAAACAGGGGAAAAAAAGGAAAATGTTTTTGTACCTTGCTCATAGACACCTTTAAAGGTAACTCAATGGTTATGCCAGTAGAATAATGATTATACATTTTAAACATTTAAAGACGGCAGCAGTTTAAAATTCAACAACATTTGCCTTATTCTTACTAACAGCAACTAACTGTGTTTTTTTAAAATGTGTTGGAACTTCATTTAACATTGCGCTGGCAAAAGCCATATAGATCCATCATTGTGTACTCATATATTAATAATTAACCAGTGCCATCTACTTGAACAATCAGAGAGAAGAAAAAATGTTTTTATACCTTGCTAATAGACACATTTAAAAGTAACTCAATGGTTATGTCAGCAGAATAATCATTATACATTTTAAACATTTAAAGAAAGCAGCACTTTAAAATTCAACAACATTTGCCTTATTCTTGCTAACAGCAACTAACTATATATAGGAATCTTCATTTAACACTGCACTGTCAAACATATATGTTAATAATTAACCAGTACCATCAACTGAAAAAACAGAGGAAGGGAAAAAAAAGAGAAATGTTTTTGTACCTTGCTCATAGACATACTTAAATGCAACTCAATGATTATGCCAGTAGAATGAGTATACATTTTAACTAAAACTACTTATGTCTAATATTTACACTAAACTATTATATCAAAGGTTATATCCCATTTTTTAAATGTAATTTAACACTTCTTTTTTGTAAGCTGTAAATGCACTTTAAAGTCATTTCTCTATGCAGACAGTGTTAGGTAGCTTTGTAACTTTTAAATGTAAAGGCAGTTACTAAAAGACAGTACCTTAAGTATTACAGTGTAGCAAAGAGGTTTTCTTTACAGGCAAGTAAGCAGAGTTATTTAGAACACATTCCACATCCATTTGTTTAAAATTTCCCATAAGAGTGATATATTCTTCTGTCCTGTAGTTCTTTGGAGCTGTAGCACTTGTTTACCCTTCCAAATGTTGTTTTTGGATCAAAAGATATGAAAAGAGTTGTCTCAGGCAGGATTTACTTTGAACAGACGCAGAAAGGTGGATTTTGCCTGGTCAGGTGTTTCCAACGATATTTTTTCTTTTTTGTAATAAAATGTTAAAGTTGCAGGATATCTAATTTGGAAACGAATCTTATTTTCAATGAGGTAATTGCAGTATTTGCTGAGTTTCTGTCGATTTTAATTTGTAAAGGGAGATATTGAGTAATCATAATTTTATGCACTCTCCATGTAACATTCTTTTTAATCTTATAAGCTAACAGTATCTGTTGAACATGTGCTGAATTAAGCAGTCTGATATAGATTTGTCCAGGAAGATCACTTGTTTGTGTATGCTTTATAGCTCTGTGAGCTCTTTCGATCACCATCTCATCCAGGAGATTTTTATTATCCAGAAGAGAGCTTAATATTTATTTTATTATTGGAATATGTTGTGAATTATCAAAGCTCTCTGGAATACCTCTTATGATAAAATTATTTCTCCAGCTTCTGGCTTCCAAGTCTAACATTTTTTTGCTGTAATTCTTTAATTATGGTGTCATTGGTTTGTGCTTTTTGTTGCAGTTCATTTATTTTTAGCTCATTGTCCATAATTTTAGCTTGATTTTGTTCAAGCCTAAGCACAATTCGGTCCAGAGTAGAGCTAAATGTAGTTAGCTTATGAGAGAAACCCTGCACTTCTGTTTGTAAAGCAGTTTTCAGATTCTCCAGTGTTAAAGGTTGTTCCTGTTTTAATCTTTGAGACATTTTATCAGCTTCTTCTTGTTGCTTGTTAATTTTTTGCCTTTTAGAAGTGGTTTCTTTCTCAGGAGTAGTAATTGCAGACAGTTTGTTTTTTGTGATTACAGTTTCCATCCGATCTGGCTGATTCTCCATTAATCTTGTATAGTTGGATTCCTAGTAGTAGTGCAGAATTTTAAATGATAAGTCTTGTTATGAAAGTTGTTTTTCTTGTTACTTTCGTCTTATTAGGCCTGTTAGCCTTGAAGAATCCACACCATGCTGTTCAGGGCTCTGTTTCCAACAAGTAATTATTTTTCCTTCAGAATGAGAGAATCTTTGAAAAATAAATATGAAACAAGTACTCGTATTTCTGCTTTAATCCATTGATGTTTGGTATACTTTTCCTAAGCGATGCGCTGGTTTGAAGTCAGATTATAGTATAGGAATGCAGGAGCTGCACTGTCAGCGTGCTTACAGGCTGTCCACCATTTTGGAATCAAAATCATAAGCATTTTTAAATATTACTCTAGCTTAAAAAGTTAACAGAATAATGCATTTTGCATCGGTTTGCATTATTTAGGCAGTAATGAGTATGAAACTCTTGTGTCTGGATTTATTGACTGTAATCCTGAATGATTTACTAGCAAATCAAACTCTTTACAATGGACCGGGCAAAAATCTGGAACTTTCCTGAAATCATGGACAGGGACAGGTATGCATTACTCGTCAATGAAGCTAAAAAGTGACTTTCCCCTGCAGCTTGATGACTGCTAAACAACCGTCACTGATCTGATGTGACTATATTGCTGTTTGCTGAAATCACTGTAAAACTAGTATTACTATGGCTTATGCTCGTGCGTGTGTGTGGAGGTTGCAGTATAAGAGTAATAACAAGCTTGGCTACAAATTCTTTCATTTTCTAGCACCAGCATCATTGGCATTGAAGTTACATTTTTTTTTGGGGGGGGGGGGGAGAGGTGGCTTCAGTATATTTGAGTAATAAGGTGGCCATAATTTATTTCACTTATCACAAAAATAGATGTTACACATGAAACGTGGCAATCTCTGGTTGTTTGGCAGCAGAGGATTTGTGTGAAAAGAGCTGTACATTGTCACTGTGGTACAGAGATTAGCATTAGCATTTTACAGTGCTTTGTTCTGTATGAGTTCTTAGCTGTGTTTTTTTTTTCTGTGTGGAGTCTGTATGCCTTCCCTCTCTCTCTCTCTCTCTCTCTTTCTCTGTGTGTGTCCTGTGTCCTGTATCTTTGTATATGTATAAACAGTATAGCTGATTATCATCATCACACATACATTAATGCCAGGCACATACATAACTCTACTGGGTAGCTGTATGAAAAGTACAGTTAAGTAAATATATTTCAAAAGTAAGGCATAAAATGCTTCTTAAAACATTCAGACACTTTGAACTTCTAGAGGTGTTTGGTGGCCCCCACCCACCAGACTGTAGAAATGGATTTTGACAGTAACTTAATGGTGCCCTCAGCCACATAATTTGTTAAAAAAAACCAGCCCAGCTCAGATGTCTGTTGCTGTAACTTGCGTGTTGGGGCTCAGGATAGTGTTCTTATCGTTTCTTTTGCTTTTCTCAAATACCTCAGGGGTGTGCAAGGTTACCATAGCTAGTATAGGGGCAATGTACTGTCTTGGATCAGCAAGCTGGAGCACATTACAGCAGTCATTATTTTTGTTTTTAGTTTTCATCACAGTCCCACATCAACCATGTATACAGTTAGCTGCCTTTGGATGGTATAGTTGTGTGAAGAGGAATGTTGTGTATTTGTATGATGTAGTCACTTGAAATGCATGATTGTTGAAACGATACAAGGAAAGTGAAGATGAACAACACCAAAATGCTTTCCTTAATGCCAGTTTTTATTGAAATCCTCGGATGAAAAGGTTGTTAAAAAAAAAATTAAAATGTACTTCAAAGTGCACAGAAAGATGTGGCTTCTTGAAAAAGCTGAAGAGGAAGACAAAATGTGAGAAACAGAAGACAGTAATGGGGAGCCCGGGATAGAGGAAAATGGTAGGGGGGGGGCAGCACTGAAGGATGTGCATGTGTGTCTGTGTCTGGGTGTGTGGGAGGGTAAAATAATAGGTAGTGCATAGGGCACCATTTCACTTGTGTAGCCCTGTACTTAGAGTTGTAATGTATTACAATTGCAGTGTCAGTCACTGTAAATGTCTCTCTGTGAGATGGGCAAGCTTAGTATGTTACACAGGCCTGTCATAATGTAAAAGCATTGTAGCTATAGTTCCGTCTGTGAGTACTCCTAAACTTCGACAACCTGAACTAAAAGGTCGATTAGGAGACGTTGCAGTGACAGGCTGATATTTGGACTGGAATTGTCCATGGGGCTCACAACTTGACATTTGCTTGTTTTGCTTGGGACCCATTAAGTGCTAACACCGTCCTTTCTTAAAAATACTAGCTTATGTTGTGTTTTCTCAGATTTATAATTCAGCATAATTCTAAATTTTATTTTCCTTCTAGGCTCAGTCAGTGCAAAAGACTATGTACTGATGACAAGTTTTAAAAGTAGTTGTATAGAGGAACTTTAAGTTAGAACTTCCAGTTCATTGAATCCTTATCTGGAACCAAGGTAGTTAATCGTATTTCTCTTGAGAATCTTAAAATTATAAAATTTGATGTTAAGTTGTCAATCTCGCCTTCATTCTTGCTTGATGGGTTCGGAGCCGATCCCTCGGCTCCGACTCGGCACTTGCTAAGCTCGAGAGTCACTTTTACCAGCTCGAGGCAGCCCCATATCCCATGATGCAAGGCGGTAAGTACCCAGATCTCGTTTGCCGCTTCGCTTAGGAGGTCCTCCTTTTACCAGCTCCTGGTAAGTGATTAAAATACTTGATATTTTAGCCCCTTTTTTGCTAAAAACCCTTAAATTGTAGTTTTAAGTTATTTTTAAAGATTTTCTGACAGAAATTTAACGGTCTCCTTTTATTTTTTAGTCAAACTACCCATCCCATCCCCCCCCTGTTAGGGTGTGTGTGTGTGTTTGTCTACTTATACCTTTTTGGTATATTTAATTTTATTTAACTCTTTGACTGGTGTGTGTGTGGGTTGTCTTTCACCATGTCAAAAGAGAGGGTCTCAGGCTTTAAGAAGTGTGACTCGTGCTGTCAGAAGATGTCTCTGACAGACGGTCCCACTTCTTGCCTGTATTGCCTGGGGCCTCTTCACCTGCAGGACTCCTGTGCTATATGTCATTCCTTCAGCCAGAGAGTCCTGCAGGAAAGAAGAAATAAACTGATACTTAGGGGCCTTCTTAAGCCGGAGGGCTCTCCGGCTAAGTCGGCTCCATCCAAATCTGCCAAATCTTCCAAGGCCCAGGCTTCTGTGTCAAAGCCTGCGGCCTCGGCTCCGACTCGTTCTGAGTCGAGATCGGCTCGGCTGGAGCCGATTCTGGCTTAACTAAGCCGGCACCGATGGCTATCGGTGCCGATTCTGCATCGACCACTTCGGTGTCGGCTCCGATCGGTTCCGACCACCATGTGGCACAGGCATCAGTGTCGGCTCCGATCGGCTCCGACACCGTTACTTTTGTGGCTGTATCGGCTCCGGCTGGAGCCGATGCATCGAGGCGTCCTGTCGGCTCCGATAAGTTGTCAGCTCCGACAGGGTCTATAGTTTCATCGGTTCCGATGGCTCATTCCAGGAAGAGGTCGAGGTCTCCTTCCTTGGAGCCGATACTTTCGGCTCCGGCCGCTCTCTTCGAACGGAGCCATCGGAGCCGATCTTCAAGGTCATCCAGACTTTCAGACCATGACTTAGAGAGAGTGGTCAGCAGATTACTTAAGTCACAGGCACTGGCCCAAATGTTACACAGTCCGTCTCAACAGACGACTGTTGGTCCACACCCCGTTACAGTTCCTCCTTCAACTCTACCCCAGAGCTTGGAGTTGGAGTCTTCGGGAATGGTTACTGCTACGGCTGGAGGACAGATACCCCCTTCTGTTCCTTCAGCCTCTACTCTTATCTCCTCTTCGAGACCTTCCTTAGAGGGATTCGGTGGTCGGGCTTCCATGGTCTCCTCCGAGGGGGTGAGTGGCATCGGACCCTTGTTTGAACCCGCTCTTCCCCTTGGAGCCTCGGCCTTGGTGAGCTCGGCTCCGACATCTGCCTCGGAGACTTCCCTGTCGGTGGTCCCTGGAGTTCCTAGTTCTTCGGAACGGGTTCTCTCGGACCTGCCTGGGAGGGGAGCATTCGAGGTGATGAAGAGTGTGCTGGCCACTGGTATCAGTCAGCAGTCTGTTCCTTTAGCTCCTCCCTCTATAGTGCCTGTTGACATCTCTGCCACTTCTCTTGCTACAGGACCCAGGGATCCTCCGCCTGAGGTTTCCCCATTGGGAATTTCCCCCTCTTCCGAGGATTCTCCTGATGTTTCGGGAGATCCTCCTAGGAAGAGGACTTGTAAGAGGAAACATGTAGACTCCCCCGAGTCTGTCACTTCAGATACTGACTTTGATGAGTCAGAGGGATCCCCTAGATCCCCCTCTGAGGATGTCTCCTTCTCAGACATCCTAGAACTCCTTAAACAGAGGGGAAACAGGCCCACCAACAATCCCTCTGAGGATGAGTCAGTATACCTAGAGGCGTTTGGATCTCGGCCCTCCACCTCCTGGGTGTCTCCGCCTTTCGACCCTCTTATGCAGGTTATTGCCCGAAAGGCGTGGGCAGCTCCTGACTCTGTAGAGCCAGTCCCTAGGAGGCCTTCAAAATTTATCACTGCCCCGTGTGACAAACAATTCCTCACTAAGGGTGTCCCCGCTGATGCCATGGTGGTGGCTGCTGCCACCAAGAAGGAACTTGCAGATCCTTCCGTGCCGTCCATCCTCCTAATAAGGACTCTAGGACCATGGATAGGTACGGTAAGCGGATGTTTTCCTCAGCGACCTTTGCTATGCGTTCGCTGAATTACCTATGTCACTTCACCAGACTCCAGAGGGATATCCTTAAGGAGCTGGGTCAAGTAGTACAGGATCCTACAGCTGCAGGAGCTCAAGAAAAAATTGCTTCGCAGCTAGGAACCCTTAATTCCATTGCAGACTCCTCCATGCGGCTAATATCATATGCTGCTGATGGAGCGAGTAGGGGAGCAGGTACAGGTGTGGCTCTTAGACGCCAAGCCTGGATGCGGCTATGTGACTTTGCAGATCCCTTCAAGGCGTCCTTCACAAATTCTCCCTTTGATGGGTCAGCTTTGTTTGGCCCTCAGGTGAAGGAAACTTTGACCAGGTGCGAGCAGGACGGCAAGACTCTTTCTGCTGTAGGAGTCCGTTTTCCACCCCTTCTAGACCTTACCCCAAAGGACAGAAAGGTGGAAAAATGTGGTTCCGAAATCCCAAGGAGTCACGCCGGATTCACGTGGTCAGTTTACCCCTAGAGGCAGAGGGGTAACAACAACAGACGCTCTAGAGGCAGAGGGGTCCAAAACCAGGGAAACAGAGAGCCTCTCTCTGACAAGCCCTTTCAGCATCCCTGAGATGTTGCCCGGCAGTCCCTCCTTAGAGGCAGTAGGGGGAAGATTATCACTGTACCCAGAAGCCTGGCATTCCCTCACTCAAGACAGATGGGTACAGTCGATCATATCCAAGGGTTACATAATTCCTTTCGAGGAAAGTCCTTTACCCTCAAATTCCCTTCCAGATGTACCACCCGGTCTAAGGGAAATTGCAGAGTTAGAAGTCTCAAAACTACTGCAAAAAAGAGCCATTCAGCCAGTTACAACAGACCATTCAGAGCCAGGAATCTACTCAAGGTTCTTTTGGTCCCCAAAAGACGGGAGACTGGAGACCAATATTAGATCTCAGCAGACTCAACAAGTCTGTGAGGAAGACAAGATTCCGAATGGTCACTCTTCAGTCAATTCTGCCCTTCTTACAGAAGGACAACTGGATGTGCTCAATAGATCTTCAGGATGCGTACTATCACATCAAAATTCACAGACGCTCCAGGAGATTTCTCCGCCGGCTGGGGTCCAGTCATTTCCAGTTCAGAGCCCTGCCCTTTGGTCTCACTACAGCCCCAGAGTGTTCACCAAATGCATGGCAGTGGTCACGGCTCACCTGAGACGCCAAGGATTCCAGGTGTTTCAGATCTCGACGACTGGCTCCTGTCAGCCACCACCAGGCATCAGCTTATACAAGCCAGGGATTACACAATAAATCTTTGTTCTCATTTGGGCATCTCGATCAACTTCAAAAGTCATCCTTATCGCCCTGCCAGTCTATTACCTTCATAGGCGCAAACTTAAACACTGTTCGGATGTCAGCTACCCTTACAGATCAAAGAGTTTCAGACATTCAGAGTCATGTCAGGATCATTCTGGCCAACAAGAAAGTACAGGCCAGAATGGTTCTAAAGGTATTAGGCCTCATGGCTGCGGCCATTACTCTTCTTCCCTGGCTCGATTCTACATGCGCCTTCTTCAGTGGATGCTGTTCACACAGTGGTCATACCAACAACTTCCTATGCGTCACCAGATTCTGGTGACACAGACTTGCAAAGATCATCTTGCTTGGTGGATCACATCTCCTCAGGTTCACCAAGGCAGGTACTTTGTACCCCATCCCGATAGCCACTGTCACCACGGATGCCTCCCTGATCGGGTGGGGGTCATTATCAGGGCAGGATGGTTCATGGGACGTGGCAGCCGTTCGAGTACCATCTGCACATAATTGTCCTGGAGATGAGATCAGTGCTTTTAACGTTGCAAGCCCTCAACGACTTTCTTCCCGTAGGGACAATTGCAGTCCACACAGACAACATGTCTGTAGTTTGGTATATCAACAAACAGGGCGGAACCAAGTCCTACCCCTTGTGTCGAGAAGCGCTCAGACTTTGGCAATGGGCGATCTCCTCTCATCGGTTTCTGGTAGCAATGCATATCCCTGGGAAAACCAACATTGTAGCGGACAGATTGAGCAGAGCTATTCTCATGCCTCACGAGTGGTCTCTCAAGCAATCGATAGCGGAAGAGATTTTTCTGGAATGGGGTCGTCCATGTTGCGATCTTTTTGCTACTCCCCAAAACAGCAAATGCCCAGACTTCTTCTGTCTCTTCCCTCTACCAGGCCATCCCCCCAGAGACGCTCTGACCCAGGATTGGCCCCAGGGACTTCTTTATGCCTTCCCTCCATTTCCTCTGATCCCTCAAGTTATCCAGAAAGCTACCGTTTTGAGAGCCAAATTGATTCTCATTGCCCCTTACTGGCCTCGACAAGTTTGGTTCCCGTTCCTACATCATCACCTTTTGGTGCAGCCGTGGCATCTGGACCCAGTGCCAGATCTTCTGATTCACCAATCGGGTCAGCTGCACCGGTCTATCCCTTCTCTCAACCTCACAGCATGGTTGCTCCACTTCCTTCCTTAGCCAGGATTCCTTTGATCTCTAACCCAGTTAGAGACATCATTGTAGCTTCGTTAAAATCCTCTACCAGGAGGATTTATACAAGCAAATGGAAACGTTTCTCTTATTGGGCTAAGGCCAAGAATATTGATCCTTTCACTGCCCCTGTTCAGGCAGTCCTGGACTTCTTAGCAGAGATTTTTCATGCAGGCTCCTCTTCTTCCACAGTCAGAGTTCAATTGGCTGCTATCTCCAATTTTCATGTCGGGATAGCAGATCATAATATTATGTCCCATAGGCTCTGCAGGGCCTTCTTGAAAGGAATTTTCCTACTAAAGCCTCCAATCCGGAATCCTCCTCCTCAGTGGGATCTAAATTTAGTGCTGACATCCCTGATTCTTCCCCCCTTCGAGCCAGCTGTTTCTTGTTCCCTGAAATTTCTTTCTTGGAAAACTTTATTTCTAGTGGCTATTACATCGGCCAGGAGGGTGTCTGAACTTCATGCTCTATCGGTTCGACCCCCCTATTTGATTTTTCATAAAGACAGAGTATCTTTGAGAACTAATCCAACCTTTTTGCCTAAGGTCGCTTCAAAGACCAATTTGAATCAATCCATTGATCTCCCTGTTTTTTTCCCAAACTATTCAGACAGAGCTGAACAAAAGCTACATTATCTTGATGTCCACCGTCAACTTAGATATTATTTGGACAGAACAAAAAAATTTAGAAAATCTGATCAACTTTTTGTTTCCTATGCGGATAATAAAAAAGGCCTTCCTGTTTCTAAAGTGACCTTGTCCAGATGGCTTTCTTCGGTCATCTCTGAAATTTATCTGCTCAGGGGAAAACAGCTGTGCTCAAAACCTAAAGCACATTCAACTAGGAGCTTAGCTACTTCTACAGCATTTCAAGCTAGACTTCCTTTAGACACTATTTGTGCAGCGGCCACTTGGGCCACTCCTCACACTTTTGTTTCCCATTACAAATTGGACTTGGCCTCCAGGGACAGAGCCAGCTTTGGCTCTACAGTCCTCAAGAGTTTGTTCCATTGAGCCACCCAGGATAGAGGTGCTAGGGACGCGGTCCCATCAAGCAAGAATGAAGGCGAGATTGACAACTTAACATTAAGAAGTTATGTACCTACCATAACGTTCCATGTTAGTTGTCTTCTCTCGCCTTCTTTCTTGCGACCCTCCCTCCTTCCCCCTGGCCTGGACAGACCTTGTTATAAGAAATTATTATGCTGAAGACCTTCAGACCTGGTCCTTCTTCCATCCTGTAAGTTTTCTTTCTTCCTTTGGGAAGTGTTTATTTGCTTGGTGCTATTGCCCTTTGTCATCAAACGAGATCTGGGTACTTACCGCCTTGCATCATGGGATATGGGGCTGCCTCGAGCTGGTAAAAGTGACTCTCGAGCTTAGCAAGTGCCGAGTCGGAGCCGAGGGATCGGCTCCGAACCCATCAAGCAAGAAAGAAGGCGAGAGAAGACAACTAACATGGAACGTTATGGTAGGTACATAACTTCTTATTATCAAGGAGTGTTGTCGATGGGTCCTTACTTGATTATTTTATACCAGTTAGAATGTGCTGTTTTTTCCAGGAAAAGCCCAAGATTCTGATGTCATGTAGTTTGATGTACTTGCTGTTGTAAGAGCACTCATCTTTGGAATGCTTGACCCTGCCCCCAAACACACACAGTTAGAATCTCAGTCCTTATTGTCAGCCATGAAGTCCTTTATTTGTATGCCTGAGCATAATAGTAAATGTGTACATCAAATTACCAGCTAAGACTCCAGACTGGCATTTTTGTACTGATTCTGGGAAAAGATTAAGGTCATTTGCCACAAGTACCAGTATTTCAGTCCTGCTTTTTGATCTTGAAGGTAGGACCTGCTAGTAGTCCTCTTTACAAATACGGTAGCAGTTCAGATATTTCTTTGAAATGATTGGATGGTATGGTGAAGAATCTTTCTGCAAGCCACAGGCATATAGTACAGCTTCACCACAGAGCAGTTGCGTGGGAGTAGGTTAGGGTCTGAAACTTCTGATGCCAAGTCAGTTTTCAACTAGCTGCCTGAAACCCTTGGTTAGTGAGCTGACCCTCTGCTCCTGTCCCCATCTAGGCCTTAGTCAAGAACCTTGGGATTGGGGAAGGGTGTTTCATTTCCCACCCTTGGCAGCGGTGCATCCCAAGTTCCTTGGTCCATCCTGCTTTCATTGATTTGCCTTGTGTTAACTAGCCTAAGCATGGAGATTGGCCTATTGCTTCATCCAGTGTTAGATCAGCAGTACCTAGGATTGTGGTGTTTCCTTTCCAGGACATAAATGGGCCAGCACACCCTGATTCATTTGGTCTTTTTGCACCATCACAGGTCTTCACTATCAAGCAGACGTTTGTCGTAAGAGCATCAGGTGTAGGTGCTATTAGAGAGTTTGTTCTGAAGCCCACACCATGTCTTGTACAGGCATCTACCCACCTCCCAATGTCCTTGGTTGTTGCATAATCCCAGTGCCAGTTCGTAATCCTTGATATCAGCACTTGTGATTTACTTGAGGCCAGTGTCTGAGACTGACAGTTGTAATGAGTCACCACACCCCCAGTCATATCTCATCTGGTAGACTTCCTCTTTGGGGATGCTCTTAAGCGTAGTAGGAACAATTAAGTTGGGCTTTGGGTCTCTAACATTTCTCCAAAGAGGCAGCTACCGTAGTTTCTAGGGGATAAAGCCTGAGGAGTCTTGGTTAATCCCATTCTTGGAGTAATTTATGGTGGATGCCATCTGAGAGATTGAAAGACTCCATCTCTTTGGGCTTGACAAAAGTTGAAGCCCTGAGTGGGCATACTAGATTATTGTGTACACCATTGCTGACTCTGGTTTTTGTGGTCCGTCATCAGTCCCAGATATGAGAATAGTTTTGTACCGTTGCTTTAGGATGTGGAGTCCAGAGCTTTGGTTAGGCATTTGCAACATTAAAGCTCCCGACCCAAAACTTTTAGTGTTATCTGTTGTAGTTGTAGGCCCACCTTATAAGGAATATTCTGGATATGTGTGCTGGTTCCCCAGAGTGCATCCGGGATACGACATTTGTGAGACCATCTCCTTAACGTCTTCTCTGCTCTCTGTGCAGATGCCTATGCTAGGGGTACAGTTTGAGGTGGGTGGTATGCACAGGATGGCATGGCTTTTTGTCTTTCCTCAAGAAGGAGCTCAAGGACAAGGTGTTGTATGCCCACTTTTTGATGAATTGCTGTTCATGCAACTTGCCTAGAACCTAGTTACTATCTTTTCAGGAAGTTATAAGGTGCTTGCTTCTGTCGAGGGAACTTCCATTTTTCTTCTGAATGACTCAGTTAAAGCAAAACATGAAGTCTCCTTAATATTTAGGTAATGTCCTCATACATCATGCAGTCCTTTCTTCCCTCCAGTGCTCATCAATTTTCCGAAGATGATGACTTCATTCCCAGCCCTGCTACAGTTCTGATGCCAGTTTGAGACTGTTAGCAAAGACTTGTTCTCCTTCAGCCACATCCTAGACGCCAGTGATCCTCCATGAAAAAGGCTTCACTAGTAAGTTTGTTTCATGGGACTGCATGCAATCAGATTAGAATGTGCTGTTGAAGGGACTTGTAGATGCTGCCCCAGTGTTATAAGAGGGGAAAGAATTTTACTTCTGTTTCTTTCTTGACTGAAAGGATGTGGTGGATGATTTTTCAGCTGGTTTTGGACCTTTGTGACTTCGCCTATCACAGCCAGTCTTTAAGTTTTCAGAGAAATAGAGAGATAATGCTGTTGTTTCTGCAGGGTGCATCAGTGGTGCTGTTGGACATGATATATTCCTTTTGGTGCATCACTGTGGCAGGACTGTGTAGTAATTTACTTCATTGTATGCTGGGTGGTCATGATTTGCAAAACATTTTTGCCATTTAATGTATCCTTAGTGCCCAGTTGACACTATTAACAGAAGCCTTACAAGAGGAGAGTCTTGTAGTGCTGTCTTACCTGGATGATCATCTCCTGATTACTTTTTTCACTGCCTCTTTGGAGATGGCCCTTCTTTGGACACTGCAGTGAATATAGTATGTAGTGGTAATCCTAAACTGGATTTCTTCTCTGATCTCAGCTTGCAGAGTTTATTAGGACAGATATGAACACACTCCCAATTTTTGAGTGTTCCTGTCCTTGGAGAGGGTCCAGGAGGTCATAGAAGACTTTGGGTGAAGACATGTTTTGTGGTCCAGGTTCAGACTCTGATGAACCTTCTGGGCTTGATGGACACCCATGATCTTCATGGTGCCACTTGTCTGCTTGAAGATCTTGCAGTGGACTATAAGATGCCATTGTCTACAGACCCACTATACTTTTACAGACCTACAGTTACTGTTGGAGTCTTGTTGCTGAGTTTGAGTAATTGATTGCCACTGCCAGTCTGGTGGTGGTTCTTTTATTGTTGTAATTTGAAGCATTTGCTGCTCTTGATGGTGGTCATTTCTGGAGAGCGTCTCCAAATACCTATTTAGATTTAGCAGTAGGAGAAAAGATCTTTCCTGGGCCTTTCCTAATGTGATCGTGCAACCAATTAATTGTGTGGTACTGACAGACACAAAGGATACAAGATCACAGCCCTTTGCAGAGAAGTGCATTCTGGCTTTGGGCCATAGATAAGAGACATCCATCTCAGTGTGGTTCAACATCCCTGAATAGGTGGGTGGTTTGACAAGTGCTTTGAGCTGGGTCTCCAATCCTTTTCTGGAGTGGTAGATTTTGCCTAGTTATGTCCTGAATATGAGCCATAGCTGACAGCCGTAGCAATGAAGACAGGACTTTCAACTGTAATGTTCCAATCAACAGTTTTAAATAAATACTGTCCCTCTATGTATTAGAGGAGATGTGAGGGATGGGGGGGAAGGGTTGCCCTGCTACAAAAACACCTTCTACTTTTTTTTCCACTTTCTGTGGTAAGTCTGTATTTCGAGGTTATGTGCTTTATATGGATTTAGCAGAAGGTGAGGTTTGACGGTTTACCTTAAACCCATATGTAGCTAAGCTAGACTTTTTTGACTCTAGGGAGAATGTAGCACTCCCCCTTTTTTACTTGGTAGTGCAGTTTTTTTTTTGTTTTGTTTTTTTTTTAACCAGAAACATCTTTATTAAATTATCATTTATGACATAGGTAATCATACATTTATATAAATGAAAACAAACCATATTGACATGTTTTCAGTTGCAAACGTTATATATTGCTTATTCTCTTCAGTCATTGTCAAACAGCTCATTCAATTCCTGCCTTCCCTTAAAACTTACTCTTCCTCCAAAACATTATTCTGTATGCATTCTTTCCACAGTTTCCAGTTTTTCTATATAATTTGCTCCTAACCTTTCTTAAAGATCCCACTTTCAGTTGTTTTGTGTGTGTTACTGTACTCACTACTAGTACAGTTGGTTTAGACTTTGATTTCCATTTTCTAGTAATTGCTTTTTTGGCAGCCACCAGAATTAAACTCAGCAAGGCCTTACTGTGTCAAGGCATTTCTGACTCTGTCCAAGCAAAGATCCTAAATCTTCTAGACTCTGTTACACATGTGTGAGCCATACATATACCCCCCCAATGTTTTCTTATGAATTGTTTTATCCAATGTCTTTTTCCAATCCTTTCTAACCTCATGTGATTGATTCCTATAGTAATCATGCAGTATGTTATATCCTGTACTAATTATCCCTTTTTTTAACAGCAGCTTCTGTTCTGGACTTAAATAAAAACACTCCCAGTGATGGTCTTTCACTTAAGGTCTCTCTCATTTCTTTCTCTTTGCCTATAATCTGTTATCAATCCTTGATAGGGAAGGCAGTCTCTAGCCTGCAGTCCAAATGAATTCTTAGTCTCTTCCCATTCTGATGTTCTTCGTGTTTCACGGTTGCAGTCATTACATTGGGGTAATCTGTTGGCAGGTTGCCCTCAGTAGGCCTGAATTCCAAAGTCTTGGGTCCTGCGTCGGTTGCTGTCTCCTCTTCCATGACGTCAGGTCGTCAGGGGGTATAAAACATGCAGCCGACGCCATTTTCTTTAGTCTTTCTTGCCGCGCGGTGCCCGAAGCAGAAGCATTTCGCAAGTGCTGGTTGGCCGACTCCTGAAATATTCAAATTTGAGTTTCAGAACCGAAGTCTTCACAAAAGCTAAGTACCCTGTTGGGGAAACTTTTTTCTTGCTCCATACCGATGTCAGAAAAAGTTAATAATTGTATTACTTGTGAGATGCAAATACCTCATAAGGATTTCCATTTATACTGTATTCCTTGCCTAGGCCCTGATCACAACGTGCCTGGCTGTCGGTTTTGTGCTAGATTTAACCAATGCACTATTAAGCGTCAGTATATTTTTGCCTCAAAGTATTTTGGAAACAGATTTAACTACCCAGACATGTCGTCGGATAGCAATCCAACTACCGGAGTACATAAAGAACACAAGGAAAAGGACAGAGAGAGTCAGTCGAGGTCCAAAACTGACGATGAAGCTTCTCCTAAGCCAGTCGCCGGTTCGCCGGTAGTCAGTGAGGCGCTTTTGCTGTCCCTGATACCCGCTACTTTAGAGTTGCAGGCCTCTACCGACACCCATGGGAAGTCTGGCATCCCGCGAGATGCTCAAAGTATTGGACCCACGGATGTATCTCTCTTGGATGGGTCTGGAGCCGCTGAGCAGGCACCAGCTTCTGAGAGGGTTTTCAGACCTCAACATTTCTATATCAAACTGACGACAGCTGCAAACCAAAGACAAAAGCAACGTCTAAAACTAAAAAACTGACGCATGAGCCACGTGCACAGGCCTCTATGCCTGAAAAACAAATGATCAAAATGGCTGAAGACCTTATTACCTTGATCATGGGTTCACATCCCCCCTCCAGATAAGAGGCCTAGGCAAGGCAGTGATTATGAATCTTCAGATCAAGTTTCTATTTCTTCTGATCAGGAATTATCTATACCTCCCTATGAGGGTTCTGATGCAGAGGAGTCTATAGGTTCATAGGTTTATACTAGGCTATCTGCCATAAGGCATTTATAAGCCTTGCCCAAATTTTTGTGGCTTATGCCACCCCTTATATGAAAAAATACTGTGCCCATTAGTTTGTTGTGCCTCTGTCCAGCAGTGACACAGAGATGATTCCCGGGATAAACCTACGATCTCCCATCCACAGGTCAAGATTTCTCTTGAACAGAGCCAGCGAGGTGCTCTGCCTCACATGGATCGGGATTTTATTCCACAGCATAGGGAGTCTCTGAGTGATAAATCTATCCCTCCAGCACGTCCTATTTATATGCGTGCTAAGGTTTAAGTCGTTTGCTCTAGTGGTTTTGGTGGATTTGGATTTTTTTGAGGTGGAGCATGTCCATTAATTCCGGGTTGGTCATGGCCTTGTATGTCAGGCACATGTCACCTCTGAGCAGACGGTATGCAACTGAATAGAGCTGGAGTTTCTTCAATCTGGCAGCATATGACAGATTTTGGAGTCCCTTTATCCTTTTGGTGAGGAACTTTTGGGGTCTCTCCAATTGCTGCAGATGTCGGGTGAGATACATCCCGAATGGGGCATTGTACTCGATCATTGGTCTTATAAGTGAAGAGTACAGGGGAACAATGACCTCACTAGATCTGGATGTGAATCCCTTCATGATCAGGTGGGCAATGTAGAAGGTCTTTCTAACCACTTTAGCAACGTGAGTGTCAAAAGAAAGGCCACTGTCAACCTGGGTCCCCAGGTCCCTGATACCCTCTTCTGTGCTTAGTGGATTGCCACCTATATGGTAGCTTGGGGTTACCTTGTTTTTCCCGAAGGGTATGACTATACATTTTTTGGCGTTTAACTTCAGGCCATGTCTCTGGCACCAGCTATCTGTTTCAGTGAGTCCCTTCTGAAGGATATCCGTGTCCGATGCACTTTCCACTGCATCTATACCATCTGCATCACCTCCTGAGGATTATTCATTTGGAGAAACCTTGCATACTTTGAAGGAGCATTTTCAGTGGGAGAGTCAAGATTTCTCAGAATCAAAAAAGAGGCTCAGGGATTTCCTTCTTCTCCCTCAGCACAGGCCTTTAGCCATTCACCCTGTTTCAGACCTTGGTGGATGATGTGTTTTCGGAGTCCAGCTTGACCCCTGTCTCTTTACCTCTGGCTCCCAGTAAGCCCAACAGATATTACAGGGTCCCTGACTCGCATAAATTTTTATTTAGAAACCCTGCTGCTGATCCTGAAACTATTTCACAGGGTCCAAAGGGAGTTAAGGCCTCAACAGCAAAAAATCCTACCCCCTCTGACAGAGATTCAAGGGCACTGGACAGATGGGGAAAAAAGGTTTATACATCTGCAACCTTGGCAATCAGGGCCTTAAACTGTCCATTTCATATGCTTAAGTATCAGCAACATGTTATGGGATTGCTGAAACAGAAAATTATGTTGATTTCTGAATGTGCAGGAAATAAAGAATTGCAGGAATTATTGCATGCAGCTGAACAGGTTGGAAAGCATACTTTGCAATGTGGTTTTGACTCCTTAAATGCCTCCTGCAGGGCCACAGTTACTGGATCTATGATTAGGAGGCATGCCTGGCTAAAGGAACAAAATTTGCCTGATCATGTTAAAGCTAAATTGCTAGATGCACCTTTACAGCATGATACTCTGGTATTAAGGCAGAAGAGGTTTGAAAGAAAATGGAAGACAAGGCTAAGTCTATGCAAACTGTTAAAGACTTCTTACAAGTGCAGCCACCAAGATTCAGTAGACACTGACCTACAAAAAATTGGTCCTTTCCTGTGTCAGACAGAGCTCAAAGGGGCAAATCCAGATGCTCTAATGGTTCCAGATACCAGGAGCAAGATTCATACAGATCAAAGCAATGGGGCGCTTCTACCTCCAAATCTGGAGGAGATAAAGCGCAAACCTACAGAAAACAGTCCCAATGACTTCCCTCTGCCTACACCAAGCACTTATCTTTTGGCAGCACCCTTAGGGGGAAAATTAGCACTTTTTGCTCAAAATTGTTAGTTAATAACCCAGGATAAGTGGGTACTAAACATAGTATCACAGGAATACAGATTCCATTTCCACACACTGCCAGTGGCAAACGGTTGGCCAGATCTGCCAAAAAATCAATGGGCAGAGGCACAAAAACAGGTTACGTCCCTCATGGTTATGGGGGCCATTTAGCCAGTAACAGAACAGGGAAAAGGACAAGGTTTTTACTCAAGACTGTTCTTGGTACCCAGAAAGGACAAGGCCTGGCGGCCAGTGCTGGATTTATCGATTTTGAACACATACCTGGGCATTCCAAAATTCAAAATGCTGATTTTGCAGCAGCTTCTGCCCATGCTGGGCAAGAATGCTTGGCTGGTGACATTAGACCTAAAAGAGGCATACCTGCATGTCCCAGTAAGACAGTTGTGCAGAAGATACCCCAGATTCAAGGCTGACTTAATGCATTACCAATTCTCTGCACTGCCCTTTGACTTACCTACTGTGCCCAGGGTCTTTACGAAGTGTCTGGCGCCAGTAATTGCATTTTGCAGACAAAGAAGTATAGAAATATATCCTTACTTGGACAACTGTCTCATTCAAACAGAGAACAAGGACATTCTTCTACACCTGGTGTTTGTGAAAAGGCTTCTAACATGCCTAGGGTGCACAATAAACCAAAAGAAATCACAACTGGTACCCTCTCAAAAGATAACATTCCTGGGTGCAAGCTTGAATACAACTGCCCAGATGGCTTACCTCACGCCAGACAAGCAAAGGCAACTGACTACTACTCAAACTGGCAACAAAAACCCAGTTATCTGCAAGACAAATTCTGCAGGCTTTGGGCTTCATGGCATCCTGCATCCTACTGATTCCATATGCAAGACTGCATATGAGGAAACTTCAGTGGTACCTAAAAAGTTTATGGAGTCAACATTCTCACAGTCTGGAAACATTGATGTTAAGTTGTCTATCTCGCCTTCATTCTTGCTGGTTGGGTTCGGAGCCAAACCTCGGCTCCGACTCGGCCTTTTACTAAAGCTCGAGAGCTATTTACCGGCTCGAAGCCTCCCCTTATCCCACAATGCTAGGCGTCAGATACCCAGATCTCGTTTGCCGCTTCAGCTACGAGGTTGCGTTTTTTACCGGCTCCAGGTCATATAATTATTTTATTACTTCTTATAAGTCAGGATTGTTAAAATTTTTAGATCGTTTTTGCTTTTAGTTTAATCTAATCTTGTGACCCCTTTAGATCCCACTTTTTTTCCTGTCATTACAGAGTTTTCCCCCTCCCCCCTCCCCCCTCCCTTCCCTATTTAGGGTAGTGTTAGGCCTTTCTATTCTTTTTATATATTGTATTATATATACATAGATGATTGTTGCTAGTGTAACTGGTAGTTATAGTGATTTTTTGATATCCTTATTCTTATCTAGTGCGTGCGTGTGTGTGTTTACTGTTTTAGGGCACTAGTTAAATTTTTTCCTTGGTATCTCTTTGTAATGTCTAAAGATACCAAGGTTTCAGGTTTCAAGAAGTGTGACTCATGCTGTCAGAAGATGTCTCTGACAGACGGTCACACTTCTTGTGTTTATTGTTTAGGTCTCCCTCCTTAGAGTCCGTTCGCTCGGCTTCCAAGTCCCCATTACTACAGTCGGAGCGGAGCCATAGATCCCATTCTTCTCTGTCCTCCAGGTTATCGGATCATGACTTAGGGTAGTCAGTAGGCTCCTAAAGTCGCAGGCACTGGCCAAAATGTTGACTAGCCCTTCTCAACAGACTGTGGCTATCCCTGTTGCTTCAACTGTTCCTCCTCTGACCCTACCAACGTGTTTGGAGCCGGAGCTTGTTGGGGCTCGGAACGTCGGAGCCGATACCACACCTTTCGGCTCCCTCGTCGGCTCCGATCTCTTAATTGGTTCCGTCCTTGGAGGGATCTGGGCGCCGAGACTCCCTCGTCGGCTCCAAGGGAGCGAGTGGCATCGGACCCTTGTCCGACCCCGTTCTCCCTCTCGGGGCCTCGGTGCATGTGAGCTCGGTCCCGACATCGGCCTCGGAGCCGTCCCCCTCGGTGCCAGAAGGGGTTCATATCTCTTCGGAGCAGGGACCATCTTCTCTGCCTGATAGGGGTGCCTTTGAGGTCATGAGGAGCGTGCTGACTCCGGTGTCTGCTCCACGATCGACCCCCTCGGCTCCTCCCCCCATGGTGCCTGCGTCAGTCTCTGTCCACCCTCCTGACCCCAAGTGTGGAGAACAGGCGCTCCAGGTAGCCCCATTGGCGGTATCTTCCTCTTCCGAGGCCTCCCCTGATCATTCAGAGGAGCCCCCTTGGAAGAGAAAATGTAAGAGGAAACATGTTGACTCCTCCGAGTCAGTCAACTCGGACACCGACTTGGAGGATTCGGAAGGGTCCCCAAGGTCCCCCTCTGAGGATGTATCCTTTTCAGACATCCTTGAGATCCTAAGGCAGAGGGGGAACTGGACTGCCCTTAACCCTTCCGAGGACGAGTCGGTGTACCTGGACGCGTTTGGTTCTCACCCTTCCACCTCCTTGGGTGTT
Source organism: Protopterus annectens (assembly GCF_019279795.1). NCBI lineage: Eukaryota > Metazoa > Chordata > Ceratodontiformes > Protopteridae > Protopterus > Protopterus annectens. The sequence goes on from NC_056725.1 coordinate 619,451,977, forward strand.
TCCGCCTTTTGACCCACACATGGAAGTGGTGGCTCAGAAGGCGTGGACGGCCCCGGACACAGTGGAACCAACTCCCACAGGCCCACAAAATTTGTCACAGCCCCGTCCAATAAACAGTTTCTTACAAAGGGTGTCCCTGTTGATGCCATGGTGGTTGCAGCAGCCACTAAGAAGGAGCTGGCTGACCCTTCTGTGCCTTTCCATCCACCTAATAAAGAATCTAGGACAATGGACAGGTACGGGAAGCGGATGTTTTCTTCAGCGACCTTTTCCATGCGGTCGCTGAACTATCTGTGCCATTTCACCCACCTTCAAAGGGATCTCCTTAAGGAACTGGGTGATACCCTTCAGGATCCATCTGCTGTGGGGTCTCAGGAAAAGATTAACTCCCAGCTGGCAACCCTTAACTCTGTAGTTAACTCCTCCATGCAGCTCATTTCTTATGCAGCCGATGGGGCGAGTAGGGCCGCAGGCACAAGCGTGACTTTGAGACGACCTGCCTGGATGCGGTTATGCAGCTTTGCTGACCCCTTTAAGGCGTCCTTCACCAGTACCCCCTTCGATGGTTCGGCTTTGTTTGAACCACAGGTGAAGGATACACTTACCAAGTGTGAGCAGGAAGGCAAGACTGACTCTGCCGTGTGAGTCCGTTTCTCTACTCCCTCTAGACCATACCCTAAAGGTCAGAAGAGTGGAAAAATGTGGATGTTCTTCGTCTCACATTGCTGCAGTCATAACCTGTGGGTAGTCCGCTGTCCTCGGTCGGCCCGAATACCAAAGAGCTAGGCTGGCGTCGGTCATGGGCGCCCAGAGCTGACGTCAGCATGTAGTGGTACTTAAGCGCATGACCGACGCCATATCCTCAGTCTTTCTTGCCGCGTGGTCCGAAGCAGAAGCAGCGTTTGCAAGTGCCATTCGGCGTTCTGAAATTTTCAATTTTCGAGTTTCAGACCGAAGACCAAGTTGGGCTAAGTACCCCGTTGGGGAAAATTTTTGTCTTTTCTTGCCTCAGTTTATCCGGATGTCAGAAAAAGTTAATAATTGTATTTCTTGTGGGAAACAGATACCTCATAGGGACTATCTCTGTATTCCTTGCTTGGGGCCTGAGCACGACATAGTCGGGTGTCGCTTTTGCGCTAGTTTTAATAAGCGCACCATTAAACGCAGATTAGACTGTGCCAGGTTGGTTTTCGGTAAGCGGTGTAACTACAACATGCCGTCGGATCCTCCGACACCCGCTACCGCAAAAAAGCGAAAAGATAAATCTTTAAGGTCAAAACCGGATGAGTCGTCCGTTGCGGACGCCGGTTCTATGGAATCTACGGTTGAATCTGTGGATCCAGCCGAGGTCTCGGCTGAATCCCAGGGGGAACCTTTACTGTTACAGGAGTTGGCCTCTCAGGAGTTAGGCCAGGCCGAGGGGGCTTCTCAAGTTTCTGTGGTTCCATCCTTACAAAAGGTTATTAGGCCTTCTACTTCAGTCTCTAAAGGCCCTGCTAAGGCTAGACCTGGTCTTTCTGGTACGGGCCATAGCCCTAGTTCTTCGGGCTCTGTTCCTAAAAAACATATGTTGAAAATGGCAGAGGATTTGATTACTTTGATCAGGGGTTCTATGCCCCCTCCTGAGAAGAGGCCTAGGGCGGAGACAGATTTAGAGGGTATGGAGCATTCCTCTGATTACTCTGAGTCCTCAGCTGAGGATATTCCGGATTTTCCTCCCTATTCAGATTCGGATGCAGAGGATTCCTGTCCTTCTGCTTCTCCTCCAGGGGATTTTTCCTTTTCTGAAACCTTGCATTCCATGAGGGAGCATTTCAAGTGGGAAGGTCAGGATTTTTTGGATTCTCGTAAGAGGCTTAGGGAATTTTTGTTTTTGCCACAACATAGACCTTTGGCTATTCCCCCTGTTTTAGATGTGGTTCAGGATGTTTTTTCTGAAGCTTCCCTTAATCCTGACTCTTTACCCCCTGCCCCTGTCAAGCCAGACAGGTATTACAGAGTTCCAGAGGCACATAAATATTTGTATAAGAGTCCTAGAGTTGACCCAGAAACTATTATTCAAGGGCCTAAAGGTGTCAGGGCTTCTGTGGTTAAGAATCCAGTTCCTTTGGATAAAGATTCTAGAGCGTTGGATAGGTGGGGTAAAAAAGTATACACCTCTTCTACGTTAGCTATGAGGGCTTTAAATTGCCAGTTTCATATGCTGAAGTATCAGAACTTTCTGTTAGGTCAGTTAAAATCTAAGGTAGATGCTCTATCTGAGGGTATAGAGTGTAAGGAATCGCAGGACTTGGTTCATGCTTCTGACCAAGTTGGTAAACATTCCTTGCAGTGTGGATTTGATGCCCTTCAGGCTTCTTCCAGGGTGGCTGCTACTGGTTCAGTTATTCGTAGACATGCCTGGCTTAAGGATCAAAATTTGTCAGAGCATGTTAAAGCTCGGATTTTGGATGCTCCTCTTCAATCTGAAGTTCTTTTTGGTTCCCCTGTGGAGTCAGTTTTGAAAAAGATGGAAGACAAAGCTAAGTCTATGCAGACGGTTAAGGAATTTTTGCAGGTGCAGCCCCCTAAGTTTAGCAGGAATTGGCCTGCAAGAGGATGGTCTTACCCTTCTTCGGATTTTCAGTCTAAGGGCAGGTCTAGACGTGGTAAGGGCAGGGCTCACGCTCAGGGTTCTTTCAGACCTAGGACTTTGAGTTCTCCTGCACAATCTTCTGGTGAGGGCAGGGGTCAGCCTTTTCGTAAACAGACCCAATGACCTGTATCTTCAGCTGCCAGATCCTTCTTTTCTGGCAGCTCCTCTAGGAGGAAAGTTGGCACTTTTCAGACAAAATTGGCATTTGGTCACCCAGGACAAATGGGTGTTGGACATAATAAATCAAGGCTACAAGTTTTATTTTCACTCTTTTCCTCCTTTCAAAGGCATGCCAGATGTACCTCCTCAGCAAAGGCTGGAGGCTCAAGAACAAATTTCTTTGCTTTTACAGATGGGGGCAATCCAGGTGGTACCTCCGTCAGAAGAAGGCCTAGGGTTTTATTCTCGTCTATTCCTAGTGCCAAAGAAAGGAAACACTTGGTGGCCAATTCTGGATTTGTCCATTCTCAATACATACCTAGACATTCCAAAGTTCAAGATGCTAACATTACAGCAACTTCTGCCTCTGCTAGGCAAAAATCATTGGATGGTAACTCTGGATCTCAAAGAGGCCTATCTTCACATTCCTATCAGGCCCAGCTGCAGGAGATTCCTGCGTTTTCGGGCTGGTACTTCTCATTATCAGTTCTCTGCTTTGCCGTTTGGTTTATCTACTGCACCCAGGGTGTTCACAAAGGTTCTGGCTCCTGTAATAGCTTTCTTAAGACTGAGGGGAATACAAATTTATCCTTATCTGGACGATTGCCTGATTCTTGCTCAAGACAAAGACAAGTTACTTCAACATCTACAGTATGTAATGGCAGTTTTAAGGTGCCTAGGGTATTCTGTGAACGAAACAAAGTCCAGTCTAGTACCCTCTCAGGACATGTGCTTTCTGGGTGTGAGACTGAATACAGCATCTCAGATGGCTTTTCTGACCCCGGACAAACAAAGAACTCTTCATCTATATTTCCAGCAATTATCAGTACTGTCCAGGCTGACTGCAAGGACAGTCCTTCAAGCCTTGGGGTTCATGGCATCTTGCATTCTGGTACTTCCCAATGCCAAACTGCATATGAGGAAGCTACAATGGCATCTCAAAAGTGTATGGACTCAACACTGCCACGATTTGGACACTGTCATTCAGATAATACCTTGCATCCAAAAGGAATTCTTGTGGTGGGCACAGGAATGTCACCTAAACAAGGGAGATTCTGTGACCCGACCAGAGGCGAGTCAGATCATAACGACGGATGCCTCAGACCTGGCTTGGGGAGCACACTTAAATGGAAAATGGATTCAAGACACGTGGCCTCCCAGACTACAGCATTTGCATATCAACATGAAGGAGATGTTAGCAGTCCAGTTTTCCCTGATGGCTTTCAAGGGCCTACTTCAACCAGGACAGGTGTTGATTTGAACAGACAACACTACAGTCATGTGGTACATCAACAAGCAGGGGGGAACCCATTCTTACCCTCTCTGCAGACAAGCAATGATATTGTGGGAGACTGCTCTGAGTTTGCACATCACTCTTCAAGCACGGTTTCTGCCAGGAGCACAGAACTCCCTAGCAGATGTATTGAGCAGACAAATTGTGGATCCCCACGAGTGGAAATTGGATCCTCTAGTATTCAAACAGTTGACAGTGGCTTGGGGAACTCCAGACATAGATCTGTTCGCTTCCTCTAAATTTCCAACTACCAAAATTTTGCACAAAGATGTTTCACCCAAAAGCTTGGAAAGTGGATGCTCTATCTTTCAGTTGGAACAACCTTCACGTCTATGCTTTTCCTCCTCAGCCTCTCCTTACCAAGGTACTCTTGAAAGTCAGGCGGGACAAGCCTTGCATGATTTTAATAGCACCAGATTGGCCACGACAGCACTGGTATCCTCTGCTGAGGAGTTTAATTCAGGAGCCTCCTTGGCCTTTGCCACAGCTTCCTCACTTGTTGTCCCAGTCAAGCAGTCATTTGCTCAATGTCAGGGTGCAGTCCCTGCATCTAACAGCCTGGCGAATTCTGTTTTAGAGCCTGTGGGTTCTCAGCTTCCTCAACGGGTTTTGGATGTCATTTTGGAAGCCAGGCGACCCAGCACTAGAAAGGTTTATGCTGATAAATGGAGGAGATTTTTCTTTGGAGCACAACAAAGGACTTTGATGTCTCGGTACCTAATTTGAGTTTTACACTGCAGTACCTTACTGAATTACTAGACAAGGGTTTGTCATTTTCCTCTGTGAAGGTTCATGCTGCAGCCATTTCTGCTCACTATGATTGTGACCCTCCTTTATTTTCTCACCCTTTGTTTAAGCAATTTCTTAGAGGGGCAAAAAATATAAGACCCCACGAGAGCTCCTACTCCTTCCTGGGATCTCAATTTTGTGTTGGAGAAGCTTACTTTGCCTCCTTTTGAACCTGCAGCTACGCGAATTGAAGTTTTTGTCTTGGAAGACTGCCTTTTGTTGGCCATTACTTCTGCTAGAAGGGTATCTGAATTGCAGGCTCTCATGGCAGTTGAACCATTTCTAATATTCCACAAGGATAGAGTTTCCTTACGTACTAACCCTACTTTTATGCCAAAAGTTATTTCTAATGTGGCCTTGAACCAGTCTATCCATTTGCCTACCTTTTATGCTGATCCCCAAAATAAGGGGGAAAAATCTTGCATTCTTTGGATATACACAGGCAGTTACGTTACTATTTGAGCAGAACTAAAGGGTTCAGACAGACTCAACAGTTATTTGTTTCTTTTGCTTTGAGTTCACAAGGGAAAGCTGTTTCTAAGCAGACTATTTCAAAGTGGATTGCTAATTGTATTGCCTTTTGTTATTCTCATCATGGGAAGAATGTTCCTGCTGGGATTAGACCTCATTCCATTAGGGCTACTGCCACATCTACTGCTTTTTTGAGGGGTGTAGCTACTAAGGATATTTTGGAAGCAGCTACTTGGAGTTCAGTGCACACTTTCACTAAACATTACCATCTCCCTCTTTACTCCAAGTCCAGGGCTGGGTTTGCCACTGCAGTCTTACAGGGCATGTTAGCAGCCCCTAATGCTTTTTAGTTTGCCAGCCTCCCTTTTCCTTTGCTTTGGGATTCTACCCACAGGTTATGACTGCAGCAATGTGAGACGAAGAACATAGTGCAGTTTTGTACCTACCATAAATGTAGATGTTCGAGGATCCACATTGCTGCAGTCCTATTTTCCCTCCCTCCTTCCCCTCTATGGTTTGGGGTTGTTGTTGTTGTGGTTGTTGTTGTTGCTATTGTTCCTTAGGGATTATTGTTATTTTCTCCTTTGTGGCTCTGACCTTTCCTTTTTTTAAGGCCTTCTGACATCTGGGGCAAGAAAGACTGAGGATATGGCGTCGGTCATGCGCTTAAGTACCACTACGTGCTGACGTCAGCTCTGGGCGCCCATGACCGACGCCAGCCTAGCTCTTTGGTATTCGGGCCGACCGAGGACAGCGGACTACCCACAGGTTATGACTGCAGCAATGTGGATCCTCGAACATCTACATTTATGGTAGGTACAAAACTGTACTTTTCGCAAACCCCAGGGAGTCGTGCCTGACACACGTGGTGAGTTTCCCTCCAGAGGCAGAAGAGGGAACAACAATAGACGCCGCCCGAGGGGCAGAGGGGGTCCGCAAAATCAGGGTAGCAGGGAATCGTTCTCTGACAAACCCTTTCAGCACCCCTGAGGGACTGCCCGACTGTCCACCTTCAGAGGCTGTCGGGGGAAAATTGTCACTGTACCCGGAAGCCTGGCGACTCCTCACACAAGACAAATGGGTACAGTCGATCATATCTGAGGGTTACAAAATCCCTTTTGTCCACACCCCCGTACAAACAAACAAGTCCCTTCCAGATGTTCCACCCGGTCTAAGGGAACAAGCAGTTATAGAAATTTCAAAACTGCTAGAAAAAAGAGCCATCCAACCAGTCCCAGCAGACCAGCAAGGATCCGGGATTTACTCCAAGTTCTTTTTGGTACCAAAAAAGACAGGGGACTGGAGACCCATTTTGGATCTCAGCAGGTTAAACAAATCTGTTCAAAGAACAAAGTTCCGGATAGTCACGCTTCAGTCCATTCTACCCTTTTTGGGTCAGGACAATTGGATGTGCTGTATAGACCTTCAGGATGTGTACTACCATATCAAAATGGACAGACGCTCCAGAAGGTTTCTCCGCATCCGGCAGGGAGCCAGTCACTATCAATTCAGAGCCCTGCCCTTTGGTCTCACCACAGCCCCCAGGGTGTTCACCAAATGCATGGCAGTGGTTACGGCTCACCTGAGACAACGAGGATTCCAGGTCTTTCCATATTTAGATGACTGGCTCCTAACTGCTTCCACCAGACATCAGCTAATCCGAGCCAGGAATTATGCCATACAAACTTGCTCCGAGCTAGGTATCTCTATAAACTACGAAAAGTCTGCATTGTCGCTTTGTCAATCTATAACCTTTATAGGAGTCATTCTAAATACAAAAGAACAGTTGGCAAAACTTCCATTAGAAAGAGTATTAGACATACGCCGACATGTTCAAACATTACTACAGTGCAAAAGAATTCAGGCCAGATTTGTACTGAAAACCTTGGGTTTCATGGCAACAGCAATCACATTACTTCCCCTAGCTCGATTTCACATGCAGATTCTTCAATGGATGCTTTTTACCCAATGGTCCTTCCAACAGCTTCCAATGTCTCACAACATAATAATCACCCAATCATGCAATGACCATCTCTCTTGGTGGATGGTCTCCCCTCAACCTTTTCAGGGCAGACCATTTGTCCTTCCTCCTCCGGTTGCCATGGTGATGACGAATGCGTCCCTGATCGGGTGGGGGGGCATTTTCAGGGCAGGACTGTCCAGGGCACTTGGCAACCCCTAGAGTACCGCCTGCACATAAATGTCTTGGAGATGAGAGTGGTACTTTTAGCGTTGTGAGCTCTTCAGGACTCTCTACCTACCGGGACTATTGCAGTTCAGACAGACAATATGTCGGTAGTCTGGTACATCAACAAGCAGGGCGGAACCAGGTCCTATCCCTTATGTCGAGAAGCACTCAGACTGTGGCAGTGGGCGATCTCCTCTCAACAGTTTCTGATAGCAATGCACATCCCCGGGAAATCCAACATCATAGCAGACAGGCTAAGCAGAGCAATTCTTATGCCTCACGAGTGGTCTCTCAATCAGTCAGTAGCAGAAAAAATTTTCTGCAGATGGAGTCAACCTTGCTGCGACCTTTTTGCAACCCCTCTCAACAGCAATTGCAGTGACGTCTTCACTCTCTTTCCCCTCCCAGGCCATTCCTCCAGAGACGCTTTAGTTCACGACTGGCCCCGGGGTCTTCTCTATGTATTCCCTCCATTTCCCTTAATTCCAAAACTGATTCAGAAAGCGACCGCTTTGGGATCCAGGATGATCCTCATTGCTCCTTACTGGCCTCGACAAATTTGGTTCCCATTCCTGCATCGTCACCTGCTGGAGCAGCCTTGGAATCTGGACCCAGTGCCAGACCTCTCAACCTCACAGCTTGGTTGCTCCACTTCCAACCTTAGCCAGGCTTCCACATATTTCTCAGTCAGTGCATGAAATCATACTTTCTTCGCATAAGTCTTCTACCAGGAAGACTTATGCTAGTAAGTGGAAACGTTTTTCCCTCTGGGCAGAGGCCAGGAATATAGACCCCTTTACAGCCCCTGTCCATAACTTGTTGGATTTTTTGGCGGAAATTTTTCGGGCAGGTTCCTCGTCTGCCATCATTAGGGTCCAGTTGGCTGCTATTGCTAATTTTCATGTTGGTCTATCAGAGTCCAGTATCATGTCCCACAAACTGTGTAAGGCCTTTCTTAAGGTAACTATTTTGCTTAGACCCCCGGTTAAAGATCCCCCTCCTCCGTGGGATTTAAACTTAATATTAGCTTCATTGATTCTCCCTCCTTTTGAACTGCGGCTTCTTGTTCCTTAAAGTTACTCTCCTGGAAGACTCTCTTCTTAGTTGCCATCACCTCAGCCAGAAGAGTATCGGAACTTCAAGCCTTTTGTATTCGCCCCCCTTATCTTATTTTTCACAAAGATAGAGTTTCACTCAGGACTGATCCTTCCTTTTTACCCAAAATACCCTCAGAGACAAATCTCAATCAGGCTATTGATCTTCTTGACTCTTTTCCCAATTATTCAAACAGAGCTGAGCAAAAGTTACACTATTTGGATGTTCACAGGCAATTACACTTTTATTTGGATAGGACCAAGCAGACAAGAAAATCAGATCAACTCTTCCTGTCCTATGCTGAAGGCAAGCAGGGCCTACCAGTTTCTAAGGTAACCTTGTCCAGGTGGTTGGCCTCTGTTATTACCTTGATCTACCAACTGAGACATAAGGAACTCCCTACAAAACCAAAAGCTCATTCTACCAGAGCATTGGCTACGTCGGTAGCTTTTCAGGCTAGACTTCCGATGGAATCTGTTTGTGCTTCAGCCACATGGGCCACTCCTCATACCTTCATTTCACATTACAAGTTGGATGTGGCCTCCAGGAGTTGAGCTGATTTTGGTTCCACTGTGCTCAAGAGTCTGTTTCAATGAGCCACCCAGGGCTAAGGTGCTAGGGACGCTGTCCCATCCAGGAAGAATGAAGGCGAGATAGACAACTTAACATTAAGAAGTTATGTACCTGCCATAACGTTCCATATTAGTTGTCTTCATCTCGCCTTCTTTCTTGCGTCCCACCCTCCATTCCCCTAGCCTGGTCAGGACTGAGAGGAATCTCTTTTTGAGGCCTTCTTCCTATGGTTGACTCCTTTTTAGTTTACGTCCTCCTCTGCTTGTAGCACTGTAGGTAAACCTTGTGGTGGGAATTGGTGTTTGTTCCTTGGTGTTAGCTCTACCCACCGAGATCTGGGTATCTGACGCCTAGCATTGTGGGATAAGGAGAGGCCTCGAGCTGGTAAATAGCTCTCGAGCTTTAGTAAAAGGCCGAGTCTGAGCCGAGGTTCGGCTCCGAACCCATCCGGATAGAAAGAAGTTGAGATGAAGACAACTAACATGGAACGTTATGGTAGGTACATAACTTCTTAATTCCTCTCATTCCCTGCCTACAACAGGAGTGTCTGTGGTGGGCAAAGGCATGTCACCAAAACATGGGACGGGCCTTCACTCTTCCCCCTGCCAGCCAGACCTTAACAGACACATCAGATTATGCCTGGGGGGCCCACATTGCAGGAAGATGCATTCAGGGCATATGGACCCCAAAACAAATGCATCTACATATCAACTAGAAAGAGATGCTAGCTGTCCAAAATGCCCTAACAGCCTTCAAGGACTTACTTCATCCAGGACAACTACTGATAAAGACGGACAACACCACAGTCATGTGGTATATAAACAAGCAAGAGGGCACACACTCATACCACCTTTGCAGATTAGCCATGGCACTGTGGGACACAGCTTTGACCTACCAAATACATCTTCAAGCTCAATTCCTGCCAGGAAAGCAAAATACTCTGGCAGACGATTTAAGCAGAAACCTTATGGATCCTCACGAGTGGAAACTAAATCCACAAGTCTTCAGCTTGATAACAAAGAAATGGGGGAGCCCAGACATAGATCTGTTTACCTCTCCTCAAAATTATCAATTGAAAAGATTCTACACAAGGACTTATCACAGACAAACATGGAAAGTGGACACCCTATCCTTCAGTTGGAAAAACCTATCAGTTTATGCCTTTCCTCCTGTGCCTCTTCTTCCCAAGGTCCTCCTAAAAGTCAGACAAGAGAAACCAAAGATGATACTAATTGCCCCAGACTGGCCCTGCCAATACTGGTACCCAATCCTAAGGAACTTTTCTCAATACCCAGCTTGGACCTTACCTCAAAGACCTCAACTACTGTCCCAGCAAAACAATCTGATCCTGCACAATCAACTCCAGACACTGAACCTGACAGCATGGCTGATCATGTAGTTATACAAACAACACATCTCAGTAAAGCTTTGATGGATGTCATTTTGGAAGCCAGAAGGCCTAGTACTAGAAAATCTTATTCTGATAAATGGAAGAGATTATCTGCTTGGAATCAAGCACAAGGAACTGATAAAGCAGAACCAAATATTCCTCAGATATTACAATACTTGACTGAGATGCTTGACAAGGCCTATCTTTCTCATCAATTAAAATCCATACCTCTGAAAAATCCAACCAGCCTGTTCAGAGAGCAATAAAGGTAGTCCTTCAATACAAGCAGTTAGAAATCAGCCGGACCACATCCAATATACGAAAATAAATTTATTAACTCCAACACGTACCACGACAGCACAAACAATAGTTACAACAGACTAAGCGCTTTCATCTCCCTACGGAGACTTCTTCAGAGACAATTGATTTAACAGTTACTTCGCTTATATATACTTGTCCAATAGTGGGCTGGCATAAAAAATTGATTAATTTAACCATTCTAAAAAAGACTTCCTACTAAAGGTATACACACCAGTTTTACCATAAATAGATCATAGTTCTATACCAAAATATTGCTCTTAAGAAATAATAGCAATACTAATAAATAGAAATGAATAGAGTAAAAAAGGACCATTTTATCTAAAAATACTTACAAAAATGCTGATTGAATTCATCGTTGTTTATATATAAATATAAAATATATAAATATAAATAAAAAATATTGAATATTTATATAAAAATGTAAACAATATATTGTATAAGTACAAGTGTGAATACATACACCCATTCCCCACCCTTTCACTTATTTTAAAACTTGATATATACATATACGAAAATGTCAGAAATATAAATATAAGAAATATATAAAAAAATATATAAATATAAATATAAAAATATAAAAAGTGTATAGTATATGTATGAAATATATATAAATGAATAGTATAAAATATGTAATGTATATGTATTGTTTAAATTTATTCCATTAAATTAGTCTGTTGTAACTATTGTTTGTGATGTCGTGGTACGTGTTGGAGTTAATAAATTTATTTTTGTATATTGGATGTGGTCCGGCTGATTTCTAACTGCTTGTATTGAAGGACTAACTTTATTGCTCTCTGAACAGGCTGGTTGGATTTTTCAGTTGTTTCCTCAGCTTGGCTGGTGTATTTGTGTTACAAAATCCATACCTCTGCCATTTCGGCTCATTACAATACAGAGCCACCAATCTTTTCTCATCCTTTACTAAAGCAGTATCTCAGAGGAGCCAACAATGTAAGGCCTCCTAGAAGATCACCATTACTTGCATGGGACCTCAATTATGTGTTGGAAAAGCTCACCCTACCTCTATTTCAACCAGCTGCTACTGCTGATATAAAGTTCTTATCATGGAAAACAGCTCTGCTACTAGCAATTACTTCAGCAAGAAGAGTTTCAGAGCTACAGGCCCTCATGGCTGTAGAGCCTTTTATCATATTTTACCCAGACAGGGTGTGTCTGAGGACAAATCCTACATTTATGCCTAAGGTGGTTTCCAGTGTGGCTCTTAACCAAACATTTCATCTGCCAACCTTTTATCCAATCCGCAGAACAAGGGGGAGAGAATTCTGCATTCCTTGGACGTACACAGGTAAGATTCTACTTGAGCAGGACTAAAGTTCTAAGAAAAACTGAGCAGTTACTAGTGGCAGGATCAGAAGGAAAGGCTATTTCAAAGCAGACAATTTCAAAGTGGATAAACCACTGCAGCCGTTTCTGCTACTTACACCATGGTAAACCTGTGCCCAAGGGCATTCGGTCTCATTCCACCAGAGCTACAGCTACTTCAGCAGCCTTTCTCAGAGGAGTACCAACCAAAGACATTTTAGAGGCTGCTACTTGGAGTTCTGTTCACACCTTTGCAAAGCATTATCATTTGCCTCTCTACTCTAAGTCCAGGGCAGGCTTTGCCACTGCAGTTCTGCAGGGCCTTATAGCCACACCTAATGCTGTTTAGCTCCAGCCACCCAACCATAGCTTTGGGATTCTACCCAAATATAATGACTGCAATAGTGAAACATTAAGAACATAGTGCAGTTGTGTACACTTACCATAAATGTAGATGTTTGAGTGTATTCACTGTTGCAGTTCAGGTTACCCTCCCGCCATCCCCCTGTCATTCTGAAGTTTATCTTTCCTTCTCTAATTTGCTTGTAGATGAAGGTAAAGTTTATATTGATGCATGGATATATATATATATATATATATATATATATATATATATATATATATATATATATATTTATTTATTTATTGCTACCTTTTTGGTGGCACCTGACATCTGGGGCAAGTAAAACTAAAGAAAATGGCGTTGGCTGCATGTTTTATACCCCTGACGTCATGGAAGTGGAGACAGCAACCGACGCAGGACCCAAGACTTTGGAATTCAGGCCGACTGAGGGCAACCTGCCAGCAGATTACCCAAATGTAATGACTGCAACAGTGAATACACTTGAGCATCTACATTTATGGTATGTGTACACGACTGTACTTTACCTGTCCCTCTCTAATTACTTGCTCATAATACCTTTGTTCCCTTCCCAATTTTCTCCAGTAAATTCCAGCCTCCTCTTATCTGTGCTTTGTAACCCTAATTGCAGTCATCCCTATTGACAAAAATCTCCTTTCTCCACTCCCATGTTGGCTTAGTTCTTAGAATACTTTCTGCTACTTCAAGAAAATAATACTCTGTATGGTTATTGTTCTTAAGGATCTGCATCCAGAATCCCAGTCTCTCATTGTCTCTTGACCTCCCACCCCCCATTTCATCATCCCTTTCCATTCTGAATTCTAGCTTTCTGCTTGTGTTGTGTGTATGAGCCTTAAGTGTGTAGCTATAAAATATTCTTTCAAATCAAGTAATCCTAAACTACCTTGGTCTTTTGGAAGAATCAACATCCCACATGACTCTTGTCCTCTCCTCCTTCCAAGATAAAATTATTCAACACTTCATTAATTGCTATCCACAACTTCTCCTGTGGTTGAAAAAAAAATATGCATGACTTGTGTATAAAACTAAAGGGGGTAAAACATTTTCACTGCTTGCATCTTGCTATCCATATCCATAAAACAGAGCTTCCAGTTTCTCAGTTTTTGTATCATCTTTTGTTTAGTCTCTTCCCACCTATCCTTAGCCACCGAAACAAATTCCATTTTAATCCATAGTCCTCTAAGTATCATGTCCCCATAAATATGAGTATTGCTGCACCAGTTTGTGTGGGTGTATACTTTACAGCTGCTGCCTTTGTTTTATCTTTATTCATTTTATATCCTGAAAGGGCTTGAAACTGTCTCAGAATATTCCACAACACTAGAATGTCCTTTTCTGTTTTTATCAGGTATAAAATATCTGCAAATAAAACCATTTTTTCTTGATTACCATAGCAATTATAGCCTAGAATTTTTGAGTCCTTTATTTTCTTTACCAGTGGTTCTAAATGTAGCACAAATAATAAAGGTGAAATAGGACACCCCTGCCTGATTCCTCTGCTCAGAGAGGAACCCCTAACTGTACTTTTCACCTCTGATTCCTCATATACCTTCCAAATTAACCTTATAATTTTATCAGGGATTACAAATGCTTACACTGCCCTACTCATAAAATCCCAGCTTACTATGTCAAATGCTTTCTCTACATCAAGACCCACAAACAGCAGTGGTATTTTCTTGCATTCTGCTTCCCTCTGGATCCTTATTGTTTTAGTAATATTATCAAATGTTTGCCTCCACTCCACACAACCACGTTTATTCATATATGTCAATTTTGGCCTCACCATTGCCATTATTGACATATACACATTATAGTCCTCATATAGAATTGAAGTGGACCTAAACATTTCCATTTGAACTTTTTCCTGATTTCCACGTTTCCTGCTGTATACAGATTTTTATAAAATTTCTGAAATTGTAATACCTCTACAGGACTCTGGTTATTTTGCTTGTTTATAGGCTCCCTAAGCTTGGCAACAACCCTTTCTACTTTCTTTTGCCTGAAATGTTGTGGTAAAGGTTTTTGTGTTCTTGAGTTATCAGAAAAGTTGCTTAGCAGTAATTCTAAAGTCACGCATATTATCGAGGTAGTCCTTTATTTTTTCTTTAGCACTTAGCAGTTGTGCTTCTTCTTCTGTGAGATCCCCCCTATTTTGCAGCACTTTAACCTTTGTCAGTCCCTCCAAATAATTCTTGATACTTATTAACCATATCTCTCTTTCTTTTATTTTCACCCGATTTTTAAATTCCACTTTAATTTTATCCCACTACCCAACTTTATTTTCAGAAGAAATTTCTATCTTCTCTAATAACTCCCAAATAATTAACCCTACCTATTCCTTAAATTCCTCTTTTAAAGTGGTGGGGAAATGCCAGTGTCTCAATTTTATTTCATCACTCTGCATTTTTATTTTAGTTGTTATCGACATGTGATTTGAAATAGTTATTGGATGCAAATCAAGACTTTCAGTTAAATGCACATGTTCCTGTGAAATATAATTTTTGTCTAGCCCAGCCCAGTTTTTGTACCTTGGGGAGTAGTATGTAAATTTTTCCAAACTCCTACTACTGAATTCACATCTCCCATACTAAATATTTTCAGAAATTTTTCGGAAATCTACTCTGTTTTATTTTTTCCCTTCTAGGGCTCCCAGGTATATCCTTACTGTTGCAAATCAAATTCCAGTTTCCACCCATAAATAATACTCCCTGCTGAAAGCCAACTATTTCTCACATCATTTTCTTAAGCTCCATTGTAGCAGTTTTAGGTGGAATATAAGTGCATGCCAGAGTAATTGTCCTCCCTTGCCAGTGGCCTCGTATTATTATAAATCTATCATTATTATCTTTTTTCCCCTTTTCTATCACTGTTGAAGCTCCTCTTGCAATTAATGTAAGTACTCCCCTTTTTCTTTGTCCCAGATATTTTACTGAATAGCCATTCTGAATTCCTTTCTTTATCAAATTCACTTGATCAGTTCTTTCCAGTTGTGTCTCCTGTAACATAGCTATTTTACTCTGCAGTTTTAATTTTGTTCACTACACTTTCTTTTTGTATGTATGTGTGAGACCATTCACATTTGAAGGTAATATGGAAAGTGCAGTCATGATAAGAAATTATTATTCCCATCTGTTAAGGCATGCCGTTCTTACTTATATCATGCTCTTTTGTCCAGTCTTTCTTCTCTTTCTACATTGCAGTGCTTAAATTTCTTAAAACTGAACAGAAAGAAATAAAAGAAAAAAATAGGGCTACTAGTTTACTTTAAAATCCCTATCACACACAAAATTAACTGACAAAAGCTATAAAGCATCCGATATATGCCATGTATTATAAAAATACTGTTAAGAACAAATTTAACAACAAAATTGTTTTTTTACTTGTAGTTAACTTATTTCTTCCTGTTCCCCTCTCTAAATCTTCTTTTAAACATTAATGATATGAAGTAGGGCATATGTTTTTGAGTCCCCTACAAGTTTAACAAAGTCAAAAATGTCCAATGCTTTCAGCTTTTTTTGTTCCATCATACTTCACAAAAGTAATGAATGCTTTGTAATCCCACATTTATTCATCAATTTCCGAGTTGCTGATTTTCTTCCTGTTGATCTCCATCTCCCAAATCACTTTGCCAGTTTATTTCCAATATACTCCTGTTTCCTCTAGTAAACTCTTGTGCTTTTTTCTGTCTCTCAAGCCTTTTCCTTTGGAACATTGGAAAGTCTCACTGGTATAGACTCTTTGTGGGACAAACTTTTGTATTTCCTTTTTACATGCATACAAATATTTCAAGCACGGGCATTAATGCCCGTCTAGCTTGCCAGTATACCAAAACACTTGTTCCCATAAAAAGTATCCAAGCTGTTCTTAAAAATATCTAAACTAGTACTTGCTTTAATGGAATTTGGTAGTCTGTTCCATGCATCAGCTACTGTGTCAGAGAACCAATTAGTACACTTCTCATTCCTATAGAATCTTCTACATAGGTTGTCTGATGATTATCTAGTACTTTTTGTTAACCCCAAACATTCCCAGAGGTAGTTGTCACTAAATGCCCTATATATGTGAATAAGATCTTCTCTTAGATATCTGTAAGAGACACTGTACAAGTTCAGATATTTTAGTCTTTCATGATAACTTAAATTTTCACATCCATGGATACCCTTAGTATATTTACGTTGAACTCTTTCCAGTTTACTCATGCTTGTTTTCTTATAGGGTTTCCATATTGTTATTCTATACTCAAGTTTGAGTCTAATGTAACTAACAAACAATGACATCATTATTTTTTATTTCCTAGACTTTAAATCATTTTATACAACCTATAGTTCTATAATTATCATTAACCAATTGGTTGATATGATTAGAAAAACTCATAACTGAATCAACCCATATACCCAGGTTCATAAATGAGTCTACAGTTTGTCACTGTATGCTGTATTAAATGTTCACCTTTCAATTTATGCCTACCAAATCTCATATGCTTAGTTTATGATGTATTTATCATCATGTTATTCTCCTGTGCCCAAACGGTCAATTTAGTCAAGTTATTTTGCAGACATGCCTCATCTGTAACACATGTAATCAGTTTACCCAATTTCAGGCCATCTGCATATAGACTGTAAAAACATCTCCGATGAAAACGTTAGGTCTGAAAGTTACAGTCTAAACAAGTAAGGGCCTAGGACAGAGCCCTGTGGGAAACCCTGTCTGTAACCAAGGAGTTTGCTTGTCCTGTTGCTGTATGATACTTGCCATGTCCTATTTTGTAAGCCATGGAGCTATCCATGTTATCAAGAGTACATCAATATCTAATTGTACTAATTTATTGATCAGTGTTGTGTATGACCCTGTCAAATGCTGAAGTTAAATCTATATAAATTACATCACAGCACAATTTTTCATTCATAGCTGTTATTATATTGTTCTAGAGCATCATGTTACAGGTGGTAATAGATCTGTTTTCAACATAAGCATGCTGATGTATGGTTTCAAGTCCCAACCTATCCAGTTCTGAAAATAACTTATCCAATATTACCTTCTCCATTATCTTTCCACAACATGAAAGTAGACATAAGGGTCTATATGACTCTAGGTTTTTCCTACTCCCCTTTCCCTTAAAAACAGGTTTAATAAGAGCAGGTCTCCAAACTTGAGTAATCTCCCCATATTTATATAACCTAGTGAATAATAAATATGAATGGTACTGTAAGTTCTTGCTGAAGTGTTCTCAGGTCATTGTTACTAATTCCATGTCCTCCCTGAGCTTTGTTTGGATCCTGTTTGTGCAGTTCTTTTTCAATATAATCTAATTTGACCAAAAGAGAAAATAACTCCAAGCTTGAAAACTGTAGGAACTTTCCAAATCAACTGTCTTCAAAGTAAAAAGCAAAAAGAAGTTCCAACAACCAAGGTGGTCTGAATAAAAATAGTTGTAATCCACACAGTAAGCATTTTCAAACACAAGGTTCTTTGTCAGACTGAATAAAAAAGCATCATACATTTCAAGTTAATATAATATTACACAGCCAGTAGAGACAATGCAGTAATCATCTAGGTAAATCTCTGGATTTCAAGACCGGCCTTAGAGACCCTGTCATTTAACCCTGGCTTTTTATCTGCACACAACTTGCAAATCCAGTATAGTTCCCTTTCTTAAGTAATATTAACAAAATCACCACATTTTAGTCCTTTATACACAATTTCTACCACCTTAAACTTAAAAGTATTGTGAAGAGCCTGATTCAGAAAACATGCTTAGCTAGGGTATTTGTTAAGTCTGCCATTCAATGGAGATGATTTAGATAAATTATCTACTGACTTTGCCTCTAGGGGGCTATAGTACAAGTGAGACTAGTACCATGAGGGATGATATAAAAGTTTTGAGGTCAACCTCAGCCCTTCCCTATTTTTCAGATGGGATAGTAGATGATCGCAATTTTGTTACCAGGAAACCTGACACTATGCCATTGGTTCTACCCTATGCTAGTGTTTTTAGGAGGGTTAGACATGTAGTGGATACAGATTGGGGCATTTTAACTACAGATGACAGGATTAGAGACATAGTGGGTGTTAAACCCAATTTTATTTATAAAAACAAGAAATATCTTAAACGTTGGCTGTGCTATAGGGATTCTAAGTTGATGTATACAGATTTACCTGTTAAAGATCAGATTGTTGGTACTCTACCCTGTGGGAACTGTAGACATTGTTCCTCTATTGATACAGCCAATGTTTTTATATATCCTATATATAGACAGAAGTTTGTTTAATCTGTATGCACACTGTAGAACTAGAATTATTTAGCTACATGCACTGTATGTGAAAGTTTCTACTTGGGAAAATCAAATAGAATGCTCTATGAACGTATTTGTTAGTACAAATATGCTATTAAAAGGGCACATTTAACAAATGCCCTAGCTAAGCATGTTTTTGAATCAGGCTGTTCACACTACTTTTAAGTTTAAGGTGGTAGAAATTGTGTATAAAGGACTAAGAGGTGGTGATTTTGTTAATTTTACTGAAGAAAGGGAACTATACTGGATTTGTAAGTTGTGTGCAGATAAGAAGCCAGGGTTAAATGACAGGGTCTCTCTAAGGCTGGTCTTGAAATCCAGAGATTTACCTAGATGATTGCTGCATTGTCTCTGTTGGCTGTGTAATATATTAACTTGAATTGTACAATGCTTTTTTATTCAGTCTGACGAAGAACCTTGTGTTTGAAAGCGATTACTGTGTAGATTAAAACAGTTTTTATTCAGACCGCCTTGGTTGTTGGAACTTCTTTTTGTTTTTTACGTTGAAGATAATCTAATTTGATTCCAGTATCTGGAGTTACCTGGATGTAACTAGGACAATTTACCACCCCCTTTATGGAGCCAAACTGTTTTGCATAAGATTTTGTAAATATATCTATAATCTGTTGTGTCTGAGAATACATTTTAGAATCTGAACACAGTTTATTAGTTTGTGTGTCTACTCCATCCACATCTTATGTGTCTGTAAATAGGTTTCCTATTATGCTCAATATCTTTATATAAATTTTCTTCAAATTTTTCTTAATCTTTTCTCACACTATGCTCATTCTGTTTGTCCAGTTTGTTTATTTCAGTTTTCAAAGTTGTAGTTTGACCTCTCTTCCATTTCTTATATTTTTTCCTCTCACCTTAATCAGATATCTTGTTCTTATGGGAATATATCCGCCTGATGTTTTATGCCTAGATCCTGATGTTAAACATTCCTTTTTGCACTCAAACAATTTCGCTTTCAAAACTTTCCACATTCCATCTGCAGTTTTTCCACTGAACACCTCACTCCAGTTAGTTTTACATAGTGACCGTTTTGCTTCCATATAATCTGTAAATAACCTTTTGTGCATCAGCTTAGATTTCAGTTAGGCAGAATTATCTAGCAACAAATTAACCTGTATAACCCCATGATCCCTGCACATCAGTGGTGGTAAAACTTGATTTGAAGTTGCAGTAATTTTTGGGAATACAAACAATTTCTAGTATGTTCTGTCCCCTGGTAGGTTTTTTACAATCTGAAGCAATTGTTGTTCCTGAATATACGCTGTGAATAATTTCCTTATTAATGTTGTAGAATCAATATTATTCCAGTCTGTTTCTGGTAAATTTAAGCCCCCAGCTAATGTTATTCTTCCCTCCTGTGTTTCATACAGTCTATAGTCTTGGTGTTATTGAACATGTAATAATCACAGGTCTCATAATTACCTTTAATTCCTATCGTAACACCTACACCTGATTTTGTATTAGAATGTCTGTTAAAGTAAAAACATTTATACCCTGACAGAACTGGTTTCCAGTCATTGTTCCTTAAACATGCTTCACAAACAATAACAACATCAGTCTTGTGGGAACACTAGCAAATTTTCCAATAAAAATACCTTATTATTAATGCTCCTACCATTAACAACCATCAGAGATGCATCAAATGTTGCTATCTGCGGGATGTTAAATTTTCGTCATGGCAAAAATAATGCCTAGTGATTGTCAAATATTGCAAAATATCTGCTGCAAAAATTATTTCCCTGATCTAGACAAATGCACACCATCCTGTCTGAACATGTGTGTGCCCAAAACAAGGCTTGGATGCTCTACAAATTTCCATTTTTTTAAAACAGGACATTTTTTCCATGTAGGTATTTACCCAAAAATCTTTTCATTCACAGTGACCTGACTATCCTTTCTATAGGTGATTTGTGAAAAATATGTCCCAACACCAGTACAAGCAGTACTGTCTTAAGAGGGCTGTCAGTTCCCTACTAACAGTCAGGGAATCCTTGCGGGCGCCATCATTTGTACCAACATGAATAAAAACAGGTCCATACTGCCTTACATTAAGGCTTTCCAAGGCTTGTTTCACATCATCTATTTTCACTCCTGGCAAGCATAACGCTATTCAATGTTCATTATAATTTTTGCAGATATACGCATCAGTTCCTCTAGTAATTGAATCTCCAGTTACAAGAATATCTTTGCTGGCCAGCTGTGAAGAATCTTCAACTTCTAATACAGTAATATCTGCTCTATCAATTGTTACGAAGGATAGATCTTCATCACTGTTAGTCTTATTAATCCTACTGTTTTCACTGTGTATTAAATTCTCATTCAGCTGGTATTGTAAATCCACAGCTTATGTCATGTAGTCAACATCGGACTTTCTCTTCTTTTTTTTCTTACAGTAATGTTCTTCAGTCCTTCCACGTTCAGTTTTGATTTCTTCCTTTTCACCTGACCCTTGCCTCTTTTTTTCTACCTTCTCTGTTAGAAAGGTGATGCCATTTCCTGTAGACCGAAGGTTTTCTGATAGAAAAATATAATTTCCTGTAATCTGTGTGTTACATAACAAAACAGTGTCCTTTTTACTACATATTCTCTTTCCTTTACAGTCATGAATCAATTTCTTTTTTTTATTTGTTGTGAACTTCGTCCTTCCTTTCTTTTTTTGTTTCCTTCTAAACAAACTGGATCCTCAGATTGCTGAGTACTTGCATCCACAATCCCATAGTTTTCAGAGGCATCATCATGTATCATAGGGGTTGAATGATCTTTGCCGAAAATAGATGCATCATTTCCTAAATGTATTCTATGCCTAACATTTAGTTCATCAGTCCAGTCATTAATATATGATACAACAGTTCTCCAAGCCATTCCAATTGCACAAGTGCAATTATCATCAAGTCTAGATTTACTTCTAACAATGGTAAGCAAATCATCCAACTTTTCACACAAGGAACACAGATCACCAGTGTTATCAGCTGTTACCTTTAAATATGCATAGCATTTATTACACTGTACAAGATATTTGTGCATTACCAAATCGTTAATTGCATAATCATTTAAGGAATCTGTATTCAGCTTCAAATTAATACAGTATTACAAAAGAAAATGATCAAAATTAGTAACCATAGATTTCAGAGAATTTAAATTAACTTACTGGACAAAAAAAGAACACCAGCAATATACAACTATATAAAGTACAGTAAGTTGTTCTGACCATACAAGTTCTACAAGCTAGACAAAAGTTGCAATTCGTTTACGCAGTAGCTTCTGCTCACTATTGCTCGCAGTAGCACTTTTTTGACAATAAAGATAAATAAATCACAAATCAAGATAGAATTGTTTAGATATGCTCAGGATTTTCCCCAATGCAGTATGTATAAATTTATAGCTGTCTAGGCCACTTGTGGTGGCTAGAGCTTCCCTGTCTAAAACCTAACCCTTCCTAACAACCAACAGTGAAATTAAAGGTAAAAAAACAAAATATGTATCAAAGTAAATCTTGTTAACAAGCAGTCCCTTCCTACCTACAAACAGCGAAAAACAGTGATAACAGATACAATATAAATTCAAATAAAACTTTTCTTATCAATCAACTCCACAGTAAGTCACAAACCAGGAAAGAATTGTTTACATATGCTCAGGATTTTCCTCTGTGTA
This sequence comes from Protopterus annectens, assembly GCF_019279795.1. Taxonomy (NCBI): domain Eukaryota; kingdom Metazoa; phylum Chordata; order Ceratodontiformes; family Protopteridae; genus Protopterus; species Protopterus annectens. Next base: position 619,474,556 of record NC_056725.1, read on the forward strand.
AATTTATAGCTCTATGCATCAAAGAATGATTTTGACCCTCCAGGAAAAAAAGTATTCTGAAACTATCTGGATACAGCAGCTTGAATCTCTCACTTGCTTCTCAACATTCCCTGATTACTGGAATAAATGTACTCCTCTTCTGCCTGTTGAACAGTGAGTAATCATTTTCCACAAATACTCTATTGTCTCCCACTTTTATTACTTTGTCCTTCAGCGACATTATTTTCAGAATCAACTCTTTCTGCTGGTAGGATTGCATCTTTAATATTAAAGGTCTGGGTTGCTTTCTCATGGACAGGTTTGGAGCATACATATGATGTGCCCTTTTAATTAACACCACCTGCTATGAAACAGCAATGCAGTTGCTTATTTGTGCTTTCATAAAATTAATACCATCTGTTCCTTCCAATTTCCCTGGCAAAGCAAAAAATCTCAGGTTTTCCCTACATGCTCTGTACTCTAATTATTCCATTTTTTTTTCAAACATCTCTTAAGCAGTCTCTTACTCAGCAGCCTTTTCATGTCGACCTCTAATTTTTGTAGTTTCGTCAGCTCATGTGAATATATTTTTAAAGTTTCTTCTATTTTTTTCCAGCCTTTTATTATTTGAGTTGATCTACTCTTTCAGTGTTTCATTTATTTGAATCTGCTCTGAACACATTTGGCTTGTTTCCTCTAGAGTACTGGAAGTCATGTCTTGCATCAAAGTTGGAGCTTGAACTGCTGCAGGATTCTTCCTTGTCAGTTTTTTCTCATTACCTTTTGTGATTGATTTTCTTTCAGGATGTCTGAATTTCTTTTTTGTTGGTATCCAGGCGGTGGAATTACTAGCCAGTTATGAAATTTGCCCAAAAGACACATTCACTGGCTCTTTTTTCTGAGTTTCTCTTTTCACTGTGGGAGAGCTGAAATTGAGCTTTTACTCAGTGTGCAGCCATTTTGGAAATCAGAATGGAAGATAGTGTTGGGCAAATTTTCTCAGCAGTGGCTTGAAAGGGCTTTTCATATGCTTTTTCATTATTCTCTGTGGTTTTCACATCTCATCACAAACTTCAGGGAATAAAGAAAAAACCTCATCATTGTTATCCTTTGTTGTCTGATAAGTATGTGGCGTCAGACTGAGATCTCTTAGTACTATAGGAAAACCCTCCCGTCCTTGCCAGAGATATCTCCCTCCCCCACCCGCAGTTGAGGTGACAGCCATCGCCACCTTGGGCATTGCTTCCTGACGTGAATCCCATTAATCTGCATTTTTGCTCTGGGAAGGGTTCTGAAGTGATTGAAACTGCAAGAAAGTCTGTCCATTCTAAGAAGCATTTCCGTATGAAGGCACAAGTCTGCTAAATAGCGGAGTAATAGTCTGTATGCCTGTTGGGCTTATTTGCATGTTATTCTAATTTATCTTTGACAGTTGTATGACATGGGCCTCACTTATTCTTTTTTATTTTCCTTTTGGACATATTAGGCATTTACAGACCTTCCCATTCTTAAGTTGACAGAATTATCAAATTACCGGCCACTAGCTATGCTATCACCATTATCAAAAATACTTGAGAGGTGCATCCATTCACAAATCTTGAACATCTAATAACCAACAATCTTCTGTCTAACACTCAGCGTGGTCTCCATCCTAATCCTAGCACTACCACCACCCTTGTTAACTTTACTAGCATTATTAATCACCATTGCAATGATGGCAGTTTAGTTTCTTCCATCTTTCTTGATCTCTTCAAAACTTTTGATACCGTCATCCATTCTAAACTCTTAACTACACTCTCTGAACTTAAACTTAGCTCTTCTGTAGGTACTTGGTTCCAGCAATATCCAACTGGATGCCAGCAAGCTGTTAAATGGCAATAAACTCTTTCTTCATTACTGTCTGTATCCTCGGGAGTTCCACAGGAATCTATTCTGGGCCATCTCCTTTTTATTGTCTTTACTAACAATCTTAATATTGCCACCCCACTTTCCTCCATATTTCAATATGTGGATGATTCCACCCTGATTTGTGCCACCCCAACACTACAAAAGCCTCCAAAAAATAATCCAGCAGTCATTTAATGCTGTGAAATCTTGGATAAACAATGCACAACTTATACTTAACCCTACCTAAATAAAACTCATGCTCTTCTATCAGCTAGCGCTGCATAAGCCCATCCACCATTCAGTATCTCATCATTAAACTATGCAATTATTTGTCCAGCTTCCCAAACAAAATTACTTGGAGTGTTCATGTGCGATGGATGAGAAAGAAACATTTTGGAGTGAGTTGGATGAAGTGGTGGTGAGTGTACTCAAGGGTGAGAGACTAGTGATTGGAGCAGACTTCAGTGGGCATGTTGGTGAAGTGAACAGAGGGGTTGAGGAAGTGATGGGTAGGTATGGTGTTAGAGGAATGCAAAAGGTCAGATTGTGGATTTTGTGAAAAGGATGGACATGGCTGTGGTGAATACGTATTTTAAGAAGAGAGAGGAGCATAGGGTGACATACAAGAGTGGAGGAATATGCACACAGGTGGATTATGTCCTATGTAGGAGGGCAAGTCTGAAGGAAATTGGAGACTGTAAAGTGGTGACAGGAGAAAGTGTAGTTAAGCAGCATAGAATGGTGGTCCTGTAGGATGACGGTGATCAAGAAGAGGAGGAGTGTGAAAGCAATGCCCAGGATTAAATGGTGGAAGTTAAAAAAGGGTGATTGTGAGGTGGAGTTCAGGGAAGAGTTAAGACAGGCGCTGGGAGGCAGTGAAGAGTTACCGAATAGCTGGGTAACTACAGCAGAGCTAGTAAGGGATAATGCTAGAAAGGTGCTTGGTGTGACATCTGGACAGAGGAAAGCGGACAAGGAGACCTAGTGGTGGAATGAGGAAGTACAGGAGAGTATACAGAGGAAGAGGCTGGCGAAGAAGTGGGATTGTCAAAGAGATTAAGAAAGTAGACATGAGTATAAGGAGATGAGGCGCATGGCAAAGAGAGAGGTGGCGAAGGCTAAGTATAAGGCATATGGAGAGTCGTATGAGAGATTGGACACTAAAGAGGGAGAAAAGGACATGTACCGATTGGCTAGACAGAGGGACAGAGCTGGGAAAGATGTGCAGCAGGTAAGGGTGATAAAGGATAGTGAAGGAAATGTACTCACAAGTGAGGAGAGTGTGTTGACTAGATGGAAAGAGTACTTTGAAGGGCTGTTGAATGAAGAGAATGAGAGAAGAGAAGAAGGTTGGATGATGTGGGGATAGTGAATCAGGAAGTGAAACAGATTAGCAAGGAGGAAGTAAGGGCAGCTATGAAGAGGATGAAGAATGGAAAGGCTGTTGGCCCAGATGACATACCAGTGGAAGCATGGAGGTGCTTAGGAGAAATGGCACTGGAATTTTTAACCAGATTGTTTAATGAAATTTTAGAAAGTCGGAGGATGCCTGAGGAGTGGGGAAAAAGTGTTTTGGTACCTGTCTTTAAGAATAAGGGTGATGTGCAGAGCTGCAGTAACTACAGAGAGATAAAATTGATCAGTCACAGCTTGAAGTTATGGGAAAGAGTAGTGGAAGCTAGGTTAAGAAGGGAGGTGATGATTAGTGATCAGCAGTATGGTTTCATGCCAGGAAAGAGCACTACAGATGCAATGTTTGCTCTGAGAGTATTGTTGGAGAAATACAGAGAAGGTCAGAAGGAGTTGCATTGTGTCTTTGTGGACTTAGAGAAAGCATATGACAGGGTGCCTAGAGAGGAGTTGTGGTATTGTATGAGGAAGTCAGCAGTGGCAGAGATGTATGTAAGAGTGGTACAGGATATGTACGAGGGTAGTGTGATATTGGTGAGGACTGCATTGGGAGTGACAGATATGTTTACGGTGGAGGTGGGATTACATCAAGGATCAGCTCTGAGCCCTTTCTTATTTGCAGTGGTGATGGACTGGCTGACAGATGAGGTCAGACAGGAGGCCCCATGGACTATGATGTTTGCAGATGACATTGTGATATGTAGTGAAAGTAGGGACCAGGTTGAGGAGACCCTGGAGAGGTGGAGATGTGCTTTAGAGAGGAGAGGAATGAATGTCAGCAGGGCTAAAACAGAATATGTGTGTGTAAATGAGAGGGAGGGTAGAGGAATGCTGAGGATGCAAGGAGTAGAGCTGTTGAAGGTGGATGAGTTTAAGTACTTGGGATCAACAGTTCAGAGTAATGGTGAGTGTGGAGTAGAGGTGAAGAAGAGAGTACAGGCAGGGAGGAATGGGTGGAGAAGAGTGTCAGGAGTGATTTGTGACAGACGGGTACCAGTAAGAGTGAAAGGGAAGGTCTATAAGGGGGTAGTGAGACCAACTATGTTATACGGATTGGAGATGGTGGCATTGACAAAAAGGCAGGAGTCAGAGCTGGATGTGGCAGAGTTAAAGATGTTAAGATTTGCACTGGGTGTGACTAGGATGGACAGGATTAGGAATCAGTATATTAGAGGGTCAGCTCAGGTTGGACAGTTTGGAGACAAAGCAAGAGAGGCGAGATTGCGTTGGTTTGGACATGTGCTGAGGAGGGATGCTGGGTGTATTGGGAAAAGGATGCTAAGGATGGAGCTGCCAGGTAAGAGGAAAAGAGGAAGGCCTAAGATAAGGTTTATGGATGTGGTGAGAGAGGACATGCAGGCGGTTATTGTGAAAGAGCATGATGCAGAGGACAGGAAGAAATGGAAACAGATGATCCGCTGTGGCGACCCCTAACGGTAACAGCCGAAAGAAGAAGAAGGAGAGGAGTTCATTGACAATAATATAAAAATGTTCATCGTGTTACCCTGCTGCAGTCATCACACTTGGGTTATCCTGTCGTCAGGCGGTCCCACAGTCGGCAGGATTTCCAAAGTCTTGGTCCGACGTCGGTTGCTGTTGCCTCATCCCTGACATCAGTGCGCCAGGGGTACATATATTGCAACCGACGCCATTTTCTCCAGTCTTTCTTGCTGCGCAGTGCCCGAAGCAGAAGCAGTTCGCAAGTGCCGGTCGGCCAACTCCTGAGATTTTCGAATTCGAATTTCAGACCTAAGTCTTCTATAAAGCTAAGTACCCTGTTGGGGAAACTTTTCTTGCCTCAGACCGATGTCAGAAAAAGTTAACAATTGTATTTCTTGTGTGAAGCAAATACCTCATAAGGATTTTCATTCTTATTGCATACCTTGCCTAGGCCCTGATCACGATGTCACTTCGTCGTTTTTGTGCTAGATTTAATAAACGTACTATTAAAAGACGATTTGATTTCGCACGACACTTTTTTGGCAGAAAATTTAATTATAACATGCCGTCGGAGCTATCGACTACCGGCGTGCACAAAAAGCGCAGGGATAAGGATCGACAGCCCAGGCCTAAGCCCGATTCCGAGGCCTCGGTTGATCCGGTCACTGGTTAACAGTGAGGCTCCGACGCAGCCTCTGACTACCGCAGTTCAGGAACCAGAGACCGCTACGGATACTTTGATGGAATGTACTAGGCCGACGCAGCCTTTTACTTCAGGCCCTACCGACGATTTACCTTCTAAGGACGTCGGTACTTCGGAAACACCATCGCCTTCTGAAGGCGTTTTCAGACCGACGACTCTTACAGTCAAAACGTTTTCCAAATCAAAGACTCCTTCCAAATCTAAAGAATCTTCACTTCAGTCTCCTGTTCAAGGCCCTATGCCTAAGAAACAGATGCTCAAGATGGCTGAAGATTTGATTTCTCTTATCAGGGGTTCTCAGCCTCCTCCTGACAAAAGGCCTAGACAAGAGGAAGAATCTGTTTCCTCTGAACAACTGTCTATTTCTTCGGATTCCTCTGAAGACCAAGACTATTCCTTCTCTCCTTATGAAGATTCTGATGCTGAGGACTCTATTCCCTCAGCTTCCCCTCCAGAAGATTACTCTTTTGGGGAAACTTTACACACTATGAGGGAACATTTTCACTGGGAAGGTCAGGATTACTCTGATTCCAAGAAAAGGCTCAATGACTTTCTTTTACTCCCCCAACACAGACCTCTAGCCATCCCTCCTGTTTTGGACATTGTGGATGATGTCTATTTAGAGTCCAGTTTCAACCCTGACTCTCTGCCTCCTGCCCCGGCCAAACCTGACAGATACTACAGAGTACCTGATTCCCACAAATTTCTTTACAAAAGCCCAGTAGCTGACCCAGAAACTATCTTCCAGGGTCCCAAGGGGGCTAAGGCTTCCATGGCTAAAAATCCAGTACCTTCCGAAAGGGATTCAAGCGCACTAGACAGATGGGGGAAAAAGGTTTACACCTCAGCCACTTTAGCTATGAGAGCTCTAAACTGTCAATTTCATATGCTTAAGTATCACCAATTTCGAATCTCTCAGTTAAAACAAAAGATAACCACCCTCCCTCAACAATCTGAATTGAAAGAAGTACAGGATTTGTTGCACTCCACCGAGCAGGTGGGCAAACACACCTTACTATGTGGGTTTGATTCTTTAGAGGCCTCCTGCAAAGCAGCTGTCACTGGTTCAGTTATATGTAGGCATGCCTGATTAAAGGAACAAAGTCTGCCTGATCATGTTAAAGCAAAACTACTAGATGCTCCCTTAAAGCAGGATGTTCTTTTTGGTGTTAAAGCAGAAGAAGTTTTAAAGAAAATGGAAGATAAGGCAAAATCTATGCAGACAGTCAAAGATTTCCTACAGGTACAAGCCCCTCGCTTCAGCAGAAACTGGCCAACAAAATATTGGTCCTTTCCAGCCACTGACAGGCCTCAGAGGGGTAAATACAGGCGCCCAAGGGGCAGAGGACAATCACAAGCTCAGTATAAACCTCGCCAATGGGGCACTCCAACCCAGAAGGGAGGAGAAGACAGGTCTCAATCCACCAGAAGGCAAACTCAATGACTTGCACCTCAGCTGGCCAAACAAAGCTCTTTTGTCAGCCCCCCTGGGGGGAAAACTAGCACTATTTGCAGAGAACTGGCATATGGTCACAAAGGACAAATGGGTCCTAGACATAATTTTACGAGGATACAGATTCCACTTTCACACCTTGCCAATAAAAAGAGGAATGCCAAACCTGCCATAAAATCAAAGGGCAGAGGCTCAAAAACAAATTACAGCTCTCATGGCCATGAGAGCCATTCAAAGGGTACCAACTCAAGAGCAAGGCCAAGGATTTTACTCAAGACTCTTCCTAGTACCCAGAAAAGAAAATGCTTGGAGACCAATTCTGGACCTTTCAATTCTCAACACTTATTTACAAGTTCCCAAATTCAAGATGCTAACACTACAGCAGCTACTTCCCATGTTGGGCAAGGAAGCATGGCTGGTAACGTTGGACCTCAAGGAGGCATACCTGCATGTCCCTATCAGACAAAGTTGCAGAAGATACCTCTGTTTCATTGCAGGTTCGACTCATTATCAATTCTCTGCACTGCCCTTTGGCTTATCTACTGCGCCTAGAGTATTCACAAAATGCCTGGCACCAATAATTGCATATTGCAGACAAAGAGGAATTCAAATATATCCATACCTGGACGACTGCCTCATCCAATCAGAAAGAAGAGACATTCTTTTACAACATCTGGCTTTTGTGAAGCATCTACTAAATTGTCTGGGGTACACAGTAAACGAAAAGAAGTCAAAACTAGTACCCTCACAAAAAAATGACATTCCTGGGTGCCAGCCTGGACACAATGGCCCAGAAGGCTTATCTTACACCAGACAAGCAATTACAACTGACTCAATATTTCAAGACAATGGCAACAAAGACCCGATTAACTGCAAGAAAAATTCTGCAGGCTTTGGGCTTCATGGCATCTTGCATTCTGATAATACCATTTGCAAAAATGCATATGAGGAAACTACGATGGTACCTAAAAAACGTATGGTCTCAACACAGCCACAGTTTGGACACAGTGATATCTCTCATTCCCTGCCTTCAACAGGAATTTCTATGGTGGGCACAGGCATGTCATCTCAACAAGGGTCAGCCTTTCACCTTGCCCCCACCCAGGCAAACTATCACAACAGATGCTTCAGACTATGCCTGGGGGACACACATGGCAGGAGAATGCATTCAAGGCCTATGGACTGCAGAACAAAGAAAACTGCACATAAACCAAAAAGAGATGCTAGCTGTACAGAAAGCTCTGACCGCCTTCAAGGATCTACTACAACCTGGACAACTGGCAATGAAGACGGACAACACCACAGTAATGTGGTACATAAACAAGGGGGCACACATTCCTACCCTCTTTGCAGGCAGGCAATAATCTTATGGAACACAGCTCTCGCCTACCAAGTCCAGTTACAAGCTCACTTCCTGCCAGGACAGAAAAACACATTGGCAGATGACCTAAGCAGAAATATCAAGGATCCCCACGAGTGGAAGCTAGACCCACAAATATTTGCAACGATAACTCAAAGATGGGGCCTACCAAATATAGACCTGTTTGCCAGTCCTCAAATCTACCAGCTGGGGAAAAAAAAAAAAAAAAAAAATTTGTACAAGGACATTCCACCATCAAGATTGGAAAGTGGACGCTCTCTCCTTCAGTTGGAAAAACCTGACAGCATATGCCTTTCCTCCATTACCTCTTCTCACAAAGGTTCTTTTGAAGGCCAAAAAGGAGAAACCTCGAATGATTCTCATAGCCCCAGACTGGCCACGCCAGCACTGGTACCCGCTATTGAAGAATATGGCTCACAGTCCACCATGGATATTGCCTCAAATACCTCATTTGCTCACGCAGCAGGACAAGCAAATTCTACACAGCCAGATCAAAACCTTAAACCTGGCTGCATGGCAAATAAATTAAGCAGCCAGCCAGCTCATCTTTCACAAGCAGTGCTGGATGTTATTCTAGAAGCCAGGAGGCCAAGCACCAGGAAGGCTTACTCGGACAAATGGAAAAGGTTTTCTGCTTGGAACCAAGCTAAGGGCCAAGACACAACTCAGCCTCATATGCCTCACATTCTGCAGTATTTAGCTGAGATGTCACATAAAGGACTTTCCTTCTCCTCAATTAAAATCCACGCTTCAGCTATTTCAGCTCACTACGACACAAATCCACCTTTATTTTCAAACCCACTCCTAAGGCAGTTCCTCAGAGGGGCAAAAAACATTACACCACCTAGAAGAGCTCCTACACCAACATGGGACCTCAACTTTGTTCTGGAAAAACTAATACTACCTCCCTTTGAACCAGCTTTTTCTGCAGACCTTCATTTCCTATCATGGAAGACTGCCCTTCTACTGGCAATAACTTCTGCTAGGAGAGTTTCAGAATTACAGGCTCTTATGGCAGTGGAACCTTTCCTCATTTTTCATCAAGACAGAGTTTCTCTACAAACTAATCCTTCCTTCATGCCAAAGGTGGTTTCTAGTGTAGCTTTAGATCAAACCATCCATCTACCCACTTTCTTCCCCAATCCACAGAACAAAGGTGAGAGACTCTCGCATTCCTTGGACATTCACAGGCAGCTTCGATATTACTTGGATAAAACTAAGGCTTTCAGAAAAACTGACCAGCTCTTTGTTTCCTATGCTACAGCTTCTCAAGGGAGGGCCATATCCAAGCAAACCATTTCAAAATGGATAGGCCATTGCATATGATTCTGCTATACCCATCATGTGAAACCAGTTCCTCCTACCATTAGATCCCATTCTACCAGGGCTACAGCTACCTCCACAGCCTTTCTCAGGGGGGTTCCTACCAAGGAAATTTTAGAAGCTGCAACTTGGAGTTCTGTACACACCTTCACCAAACACTATCACTTACCTCTTTATTCTAAGTCCAGGGCGGGCTTCACCACTGCAGTCCTGCAGGGCCTCATTACCTCCTCTAACCCTTTATAATGCCTCCACCCTACCTTAGCTTTGGGAATAAACCCAAGTGTGATGACTGCAGCAGGGTAACACGATGAACATAGTACACTTTTGTACCTACCATAAATGTAGATGTTCGAGTGTTCACCCTGCTGCAGTCCAGGTTACCCTCCCTCCAACCCCTCTGATCTACTGGCTAAATCTTTGTTGTGCCTTATTGATGTATTTGCTTATAGCTGAAGGGTTTTTGTATTTGTACAGTGTTCTCACCTTTTGGTACTAATTTGGATCACCTCTTTGGGGGCACCTGACATCTGGGGCAAGAAAAACTGAAGAAAATGGCGTCGGTTGCAATATATGTACCCCTGGCACACTGACGTCAGGGATGAGGCGACAGCAACCGACGTCGGACCAAGACTTTGAAAATCCGGCCGACTGCGGGACCGCCTGACGACAGGATAACCCAAGTGTGATGACTGCAGCTGGGTGAGCACTCGAACATCTACATTTTTGGTAGGTACAAAACTGTACTTTTCATGTACACATATCACAGACCATAACAAAAGTTCACAAAATCTAGGAACCCTGTACAGAAATTGACACTTTGTAAATAAATCTTTGTATCCTGTCTATACTATATGATTGAATCAGTTGAATGTATAACATGCATTTTCATTCATTTTGTACTTGTATCTGAGATTGAATCAGTACTTGTACCTGTATATTGTATTTGTATCTTATGGTTATTTTAAATGGTGAGCTTTTATCCCCAGGCCTCTACTGAAAAAAGACATTTTGTCATGTTGGATGTTCCCCTTAAACAAATGTAAAATAAATAAATAAATAATAAAACCTTTGATGTTTTTAACACTTGATCTGATGTTGTCAGCCTTCATTTATTCTTTACCTTTGGGATACGGTTCCTACCCTTGGAACCACCTTAGCTGTTACATAGCTCACACCAGCCATAAACTCTCAAGCTAAGACTCTACCCAGAGTACCCCTCTTCATATTACCCAAGATCTCATTTGCCACTCTTGTCACTAGACACATCAGGCATTTTCTCTCACAGCTAAGTAAACTTTTCTTGTGTTTCAATAGTGTAATCTAACCTTTTTTCTATACTTAGATGTGTGTGTGTGTGTGTGTGTGTGTGTGTGTGTATATATATATATATATATATATATATATATATATATATATATATATATATATATTCTTTATCACTTCTACCCACTTTCTTGTCGAGTGAGTGTATTTTCCCTATCCTACAGTATTTTGTGTCTTTTAATACATAAATAAAATATGCTTTATTAAAATTTAATAGTTGAAATAATTTTTTAAATTTTTTAAATATTTTAGTATGTTTATACCGTATTTTTGGGTATTGTGTTACATTTTTGCACTCCATTTGGGGACAAATACAGACATAGTGTATTATACAAATTTGGACAAGTTGTTGGTAATAAGACCCTTGGGATTAAGTGGTAAATTAATTAAGGAAGTTTAATTCAATAATTAAGTATCCAATGGGCTTGGATTTGTAAATCACGTCTTTTAAAAAATGGATTTAAACTTCATTGACTGTTTGATACTTTTATCTGAAGAAGTTTTTTGTATTGTAAGGAGAACGAAAAGTGGGTGTGTTTTTTGCTTAAACTACAACTACAACATCGGGTATCTTGGATTTTTGTGTACCGGTCTGCCTAGAATCAGTGATTTTGTTGGACTGTGTTAGTATTCTGTGTCTGCCATCATTGGAAGTACCTCTCCGCCTCTTTCTTTACCTCCTTAGGTAGCTGTAACCTACCATCACTGGTAATATCTATCCCTCCTTTTCTATATCTCTTTAGGTAACTTCAACCTACCATTGTTAGTATTTTTTTTCCTTGTGTGCGCGCGAGTGCTGCCTGTTGAGCCCTAGTTATTTTTTTTATTTTTTGGGGTGTCTGTCAACATGGCTGAGAAATCTAAAGGCACTAAGGGCTTCAAAGATTGCCAGGATTGTGGACGGAAGATGTCCAATTCTGATGGGCATTCTTCCTGTTTATATTGTTTAGGCCTAGCTCATCTCGATCAGTGTGCTGTCTGCCAGACCTTCAGCAACTGGGTCTTGGTTGAATGCAGAAATAAATTGATATTGAAAGGTCTAATTAAGTCCTCTTTTGAGGAGGCTTTATCCAAGGCTGACACATCGCCCTCTAAATCTGATATCGGAACCAAGAAAAGTCACTCATTGCTGACATCTCCTTCGGTACTGTTTGCAAAAAAGCATAAGCCTTCCACTTCCACCACTTCAGTGGAACTGAAGGCTAAGGTTCCGAAACTTTCTGAACAGACAACATCTTTGGCACCGTCTTCTGTGCCACCACAGACCTTGGTGCCGGTCTCTTCGGTACCGACATCTTCAGTTTCCTGGTCAGTACTGACCTCTCCTGCTGCACTTCCACAGACATTGGAATTTGCATTGGTGCTGAAATCTGGCATAATTTTTACACTAAGGACAAGGTATTCACCCTCTATTGATCCCTTCATGGGGCAGCTTCTGAGTCCCTTTCTTGAAGGACCAGAATCTCCATCAGGCTTACCTGTCTATTCCTCCAGAAGTCTTATCGAAGTTGATGTGGTGAGGTTGGTGGATCAGCTCCTAGTGGCCAGGGGTCTTTCTGTCTCCTCCCAGATCCCTCTCTCCATATGGAGTTGGGATGTTTTCTCCCAGGACTCTACCAAATCTTCCTCCTCTATCGGCTTAGTGGTTCCCACTCCAATCCCAGCTGATGCGGTGCCAACAGCCTTTTCTCCTTCATTTCCAGGATCTGCCTTGACAACTTCAGTTCCTTTGGAACTGACAGACTCCTGGGACCATAGCTCCACTGTCTGGTCAGAGTGTTTTGGATCAGCTCCAGTTTTTTATTTGGAGTCGTCCTTGGCTCTCAGAACCTCGGCAGACATTATCTCTTCCTCGGCTCCTGCTTTGGAGGTGGGTCTCTCGGAGCAGGGTGTGATCTTGGTTCCAAGGTTGTCCTCTGTTCTGGGCTCCAATCTCTCTTTTTGGGGGGGGGGCTGCCCTTTCACGTAATGGAGAGGGCATTGACTTCTGCAGGCTCTTAGCTTGGCCCATTGTATGTCGGAGTTTTATCCCAAGACAACAACTTGCACAGAGCTGCCACCAACCTCCACATCCAGACAGCAGGCACCTGGGCTGCAAGATCTCCCTGCACAGGGCCCCTCTTCTTCTGAGTCCTCCTCAGAGATTCCCACTGAGGAGCCACCCTGGAAAAAGAAGTGCAAGAGGAAACAATTAGATTCCCTTGAGGAATCGGTCATGGAAGACACGGACTTCAGTGATGGAGAGGGTTCCCCCCAGTCATTTCCAGAAGACATTGCCTTCAGAGACATTCTAGAGATTCTGAAACAAAGGGGTAACTGGAAGCCCGAAAACCCTAATTCTGAGGAGTTGGTGTACTTGCAAGCCTTTAGTGCTTGCCATCTACTTCTTGGTGGCCCCTCCAGCTGACGATCTTATTAAACCGATTGTACAGCAGGCTTGGAAGGCTCTTGATTCCATAGAGCCAATTCCCTGGAGACCTGACAAAATACTATCTGCTCCAGATTACCACCAGCATTGGGCAAAGGAGTTGGTCGTAGATGCTGTGGTGGTGGCAGCGGCAGCCACCAAAAAGGAACTTACTGAAGAGAGTTCCTCTGTTCATCCCCATAACAGAGAGTCCAGGGCGATGGACAGATTCAAAGAGGGTATATGCTTTATCGACCTTCGCATTAAGGTCTTTGAATTTTATGGCACATTTCACTAGGCTGCAGAGGGATCTGATCAAGGAGTTATCAGGTACCCTAATAGGAGCAGTGTCTGGGGAGATCCAGGACAAAGAGGCTTCCCAGCTAGCCACCCTGGAGTTCATTTCCAACTTGTCTGTGAGGCTTATTGTGCATGCAGCCGTAGGGGCGACCAGGGCAGCCAGTTCAGGCATTGCTATAAGGTGTCATGCCTGGATATGCTTGTGTGAGTTTGCAGAGTCATTTAAGTTCTCCATCACCCCTCCCTTTGACGGATCTTCTTTGTGGCCCCAAAGTCAAAGAAATTATGGCCAGGTGCGGAAGTTTGGAGAGACCCTATCTGCAGTGGGCATGCATCTTTCTGCTCCCCAACAGTCCTAGTGTAGGAATCAGAGGAGCGGGAAGATGTGGTTCAGGAAATCCCAAGGGCCTTTTCAGGACACACATAGTGGAAGCTCCCCTTGGGACATATGGGGGAGCTTTAATGGACGATGCTGACCCCAAGGCAGAGGTAGCCTGCAAAACCAGGGTTCCAGAGATTCTTTCTCTGGACTATCCTATCACCGCTCATGAAAGGAGACCTGAGTGCTTACCTCTGGAAGAAGTCAGGGGAAGATTTTTACTGTATTTAAGTCTGGTGACAAATAACCACTTGTTATGGCTAGGCTTGTATAGGCCCTCTGGTCGATAGCCTAGTACCAACCTATGAACTTCAGATGCTTTGGTGCAGATGATCATTGTTACAGGTTACCATATTTCCTTCACTCTTTTTCAGAGATAAAAATTAAGCCTCCCTGATGTTCCACCCAATCAGAGGGACAAAGCAGCCTTGGAGATTCAAAATCTTCTAGAAAAAAAAAAGAGTCATCCAAGAAGTCCCACCAGAACAGATAGGATCTGGGTTTTACTCAAGGTTCCTTTTGGTGCCAAAAAAGACAGGAGACTTGAGACCAATATTAGATCTCAGCCTTCTGAACAGGTTTGTTCAGCAAGCAAAATTCCAGATGGTCACAGTTCAGTCTATACTTCCCTTTCTAGAGAAAAATGATTAGATGTGCTCTATAGACCTTCAGGATGCATATTACTACATAAGAATGGTCCAATGCTCCAGAAGGTTCCTCCACTTTCTGTTAGGAAGCAGTCATTTTCAGTTCAGGGTACTGCCCGTTGGCCTCACCACAGCCCCCAGGATGTTCACCAAATGTTTGGCAGCAGTAACAGCTCACTTGAGGCTGCACGGATTGTGGGTGTTTCCTTATCTAGACAACTGGCTCCTCACTGTTCCTACCAGGCATCTGCTGCTTCAAAAAACAGATGTTATCCTACACCTTTTCACCCGTCTGGGCATTACTGTGAATCACTCAGACTCTAGCCGTTCTTTCCAATGACAAGGCTCCTGCTCTTCTAGTCCTCTAAGCTTTAGGGTCCATGGCAATGACCATTACCTTAGTTCCACTAACAAGATTTCATATGCGGCTGCTACAGTGGCTTCTAGCATCCCAGTGGTCCATCCTAAACTATCCAATGACGTACAAAATTCTTAGCACCAGTCACTGCAAGAAGGACTTATATTGGTGGATGGAATCCGAGAACATTCTTTTAGGCTGTCCATTTGTCCCTCTTCAACCCAAGGCCATAGTGACCATGGATGCTTCCCAGATGGGGGGGGTCATTATTTGGGAAGAACAGTCCAAGGCACTTGGTCCCCAATAGAGGCCAACCTGCATATCAGTGTTCTGGAATGGAGGGCAGTGCTGTTAACATTGCAAGCCTTTCAATCTGTCCTACCTCTAGGAATGATTGCAATTCAAAAACGACAACACTTTGGTGGTCTGGTACATCAACAAACAGGGTGGAACAAAGTCTTATCCCCAGTGTCAAAAAGCTGTCAGAGTGTGGCAACAGGCGGTATCCTCCAACTGCTTTCTAATAGCAATGCACATCCCAGAGAGCTCAAACTTAATAGCGGACATACTGAACAGATGCATTCTCCTGCCTCACAAGTGGTCTCTCAATCCCAGAGTAGTGAAGGAGATATTCCATTGTTGGGACCAGCCTTGCTGCAAACTCTTTGCATCACCCCAAAGCAAGTGCAGCAGCTACTTTGCTCTAATTCCTCCTCAGGGGGAGTCCCCGATAGACATTCTCCTTCATGATTGCCCCTCAGGTCTACTGTGTGCCTTTGCCCCCTTCCCTCCGATTCCTTTCTTCTTAAAGAAAGCCAGCAGGTTTTGAAGCCAAGTGTTCGTCATTGCACACTTCTGGCCTCGATAAGTCTGTTTCCTCTTTCTGTGGCTCATCTAATTCACCGTCCATGGATTCGTGACCCAGTTCCGTATCTTTTGTCTCATCCACAGGAGCTGGTGCACCCTAATCTTCAAAATCTCAAGCTTATATCTTGGTTCTTCTAATTCCATTAGTTGCCAGGCAGAGAAATTTATCTTCCCCAGTTCAACAAATTCTGTTGGCTTCCCATAGACTTCAACCAGGAAACTCTACTTAAGCAAGTGGAAAAGATTTTCAATTTGGGTGCACGATAATGGTCTTAACCCTTTTTCTGCACCGGTTGAAAAGGTTTTGGAGTTTTTAGCTGTGCTTTTCAGTAAAGGGGTTTCTGCTTCCATTATTAAGGTCTAACTAGCTTTCATTTCTAGCTTCCACAATGGCTTTGAAGGCCATTCACTAATTTCCCATAGATATGTAAAGTGTTCATGAAAGGGGCTTTGCAATTAAAACCTCCTTTTTAAAGACCCTCTGGCTCCTTGGTTTTGCATTCCTTGATGCTTCCTCCCTTTGAACCAGCGCCGACATGACACTTAGTTTCTGTCATGGAAAATTATTTTTCTGATAACCATTACCTCTGCCAGAAGAATTTGAGATGCAAGCATAACCTTCAAAACTCCCATATCTGTTTTTTTCGTAAGGATAGGGTTTCACTAAGAACCAGCCCATCTTTTCTCCCTGAGGTGGTCTCAGAATCTAATACTAATCAAACTGTTGACTTACCCATTTTCTTTCCTAATTTTTCCAACAAAGGTGAATATTACTTGCATTTGCTGGATGTTCACAGACAATTATGTTTCTACCTCAGCAGGGCTAAAGAACTTGGATAAGATCAGTTATTTGTATCTATCTCCAGTCCATCTCTGAGAAAATCGGTTTCAAAAATCACTTAGTCAAAATGGCTGAGACTGTATTACTTTCATATACAATAAAAATAATCTCAAGTTACCAGCATCAGTGAGAGTGCACTCTACTAGATCAATAGCCACTTCTGCTGTTTTCCATTCTAAGGCTTCCATGGATGAAATATGCACAGGAGCAACCTGGGCTATTCTAAATACCTTTATCATTCATTACAAAGTGGATCTGGTCTCATGGGGAAGAGCATCCTTTGGTTCTATGGTTCTCAGGAATATCCTTCCATAAGCCACATAGGATCTAAAGTAGCTGGGGACTTTGTCCCAAAGGTAAAGGATAAATGAAGTTTGACATCATCAGATAAAGATGTTATGTACTCATCATAAAGTTCCATCTGTGTTGTCGATCTTCATTTATCCTTTGCACCCCACCCTCCTGTAGACTTTCTGGAGGATCGGATGCTTGCCCTGGTAACTTTATCAGGTCTGAACTTTGGATATGGCCTCTTCAGTTCTGTTTACAAATTCCTTTGTCTTTCTGTGTAGCTGCAAACTCAATCTGAGGTAATATGGAGAGGGCTCTTGTGTGTAGAGTCTAGCTCGAGAGTTTTTGGCTGGTGCATGCTATGTAACGGCCAAACCGGTTCCAAGGGTCAGACCCACATTCCAAAGGTAAAAGATAATTAATGATAACACAGATGGAACATTGTGGTTAGCACGCAACTTCTTTTTCTTGGAAAATGCAAGTGTTGGCTGTTGCTTTCCATGATGCATTTTAGGAATTCAAGCTCTCAGGTGCAAGGAAACCATGTCTTCTTTCACTAGTGTCTCTTACTCTTCAGTACAAACCCTTAGATCCTCCCAAGTGTGGATTTTGAATATTTCAATACTTACGTCACCATTGTACTATCCTAAACTGTATGGGTCTTACCTATTCACGATCCTAGAGCTTTGGGCACTCTCCTAGGCATTCCAACTGTTGGGAGCACATGAAGCATTCTGTATGAAAGGGAGCTGGAGTGCCAAAACACTTGAGAGCTTTTTGCTGCAGAAGTGTGCACTTTGACATACCCTGTGATGTTTTAGCTCTCTAGTGATCCTTTAAGAGCTGGGCAAATTTCTATTTTGTATTGAAATTTATATCTTATTTATTTTTTCTTTCACAAGATATTAATTCTACTATGAAACAGAGTGATTGGGACTTTTACTTTGAAGAGAACCGTTGGTGCTAATGTAAACTTTTTGTAAGGAAAAGTGTAAATTTTGACTAAAATGTTTTTTGTTTATTGAAAGGTAGTGTGTTTGTGACAGGGTGCTGTGCTTGTAAGTGTCTTTTAATTGTTTTCTTAGCTCAGAACACTTTTTGTCTGCTCTTTACCTTACTGACTCTTCATGGTTCTGTGGTACATTTCAAACCATTATCTTGGCTTATCAATGAAGCAGCAGTCTGTCTCACTATTTGTGTACCCTTCCTGGCTGACTGGAAGAGAAAATGTAGTAAGGAGTCCTCAAGGGTCAAACTGGCTTCTTGTTCGCCTCAGCTTCTTGTGGATGACATTCCTATGGCTGTTGGTTGTTCCTCAAGCCACTCCTCTTTTCCTCCTGTCCTGTTGTTGAAGCCTTCCAAACTACAATAGACTTAATTGGGATATAACCACCTCCTGTAAGGAAGTAGAGATGCTTGTTTAAAAAAAAAAAAAAAAAAAAAAAAAACTTTCATTCTGTTTATAGTTCTATGGGCAGGGCAGATTTACTGAAATTTGCCAAGGACTTGATTAATGCTTTCTTATACTTTCAGAATCTCAGGCAAGAAGAGTAAGAGAGTTTCTTCCCAGTCTTTATTCTGATTCTGAGGAAAGTATATCTTTAGACTTCTGAGCTGACATTCTAATATGAAAGAGGTGTTTAGTGGGACCAGAATGAGATTCTTATGAAACAGAAAATTTATTATGATTTATTACAGCTACGCATGTCTAAAGCTGCACCCATCCCTCCTGTATTGCCTGCTTTAGAGATTTTTTTCTCAGTGCTTCCAATTTTCCCGATGGTCAACCTCATTCTCCTTAAAGGTCTGTTTTCCAATCCTAAAGCAGACCCAGAGATGTCGAGAGGCATACTTAGCATACTTACTGTGCGTATTTCAATACAAAGAGTAGCACAAGGCAGGCACTAGGATCCAGGAGAAAAAGCTAAAATGGCATCTCCTCCTTTAAGGGGGATTATGCGTGTGTTGCACGTACGCTAACACAAATGTAAACCTGTTTTGCACTTGTGCATGCAATTTAAAATAGCCGTTCTGTTGAGAGTGAAGGTAAGTAAAGGGCGTGTGTGTGTGTGTACACACATATTATTTATTCTAGCAGTTCCATTTGTTTTTGTATGAGTGAGAAAGTGTGTGTGAGTTTGTGTGTGTATGTATGTAATTTGAACTAGCCGTTCTGTTTGAATGAGAGAGAGAGTGCATGTGTGTGTGAGTTACTGTGTGAGAGAGTAGGTGTTTGTGTGTTAGGGCTGCCACCTTTTAAGTGGGCCAAAGTGGGACATGGGAGTGTGGCCAATATGACACTTGCCACACCCTCTACCATAATGTCACCACAGAAGTGGTGAAGGAGATGCTGTTATAGGTACAACAGCTGACTGGCTGCTGGAGTGGCTAGCTAATTAGCTGATTGCTGGAGTGGCTGGCTGACTGCTGATGTGGCTAGCTGGTTGGTGAGAGTAGCTAGCTGGATGGATGAATGGCTGGACAGATGGATTAATGGTGGGATGGATGAATGACTGGATGGCTGAATGAATGGATGGCTGGCTGGACAGATGAATGGATGACCTGGCTGGCTGGATGATTGAATGAGAATGGCTGGCTAGATGGACGGATAAATGAATGGATGGCTGGATTGCTGGCTGGATGAATGGATGGCTGTCTGGATGGCTAGATGGATGACTGGATGACTGGTTGACTGATTGGCTGGCTAGATGAATGCATGGCTGGCTGGCTGTTAGGAAGAAAAAAAATAGAAATCTCTCTTTTTTTTTTTTTTCTTATTTAGCAGCCATAGAAGCGCTAAAAACACACAGCTCTACAGCTGCAGTTTTGTAGGGCTCTTCCTTCAGCAATCGCCATCTCCTTCATGAATTTTAGCCAATTGCTGCATGATTTACAACACCCGGACCTAACGTAGAATAGCTGTGCCTGCAGGTCTGGCTTGGTGACATAACTGAATTGCCATGGAAAAGTTGGAAGTAATTGTGGCTTTTCCATGGCGATTGAAAAGTGGGACTTTTCAAGTCCTACTACGCTGCACAGATGGCAATGGGATGAGGCAGCTCAACCTGTAAGTGTTCTGCTGATAAAGGGATGGGCACGTGCGTGTGTGTGCATGCACGTGTGTGTGTGTGTGTGTGTGTGTGTGTGTGTGTGTGCGCGCACACGTGCGTATGTGTGTGTGTGGAATTTAATGTAGCCATTCGTTGCTGTGTGTACGGAATGTAAATTAGCCATTTGCTTTCTGAAACTAAGGGTGACTATTGGTATGTGTGAGAAGGTAGGTGTGTTTGTATGTGTGTGTATATGAAAGAGAGGGTGACCATACCTCCCAACTGTCTACATTTAGTTTTGGTCTGTTTCTTATAAAATGTGTGGTTTTCTGGCAAATCATGCAGGACTAAAGTCACTAAATAATGACCTGTATATTCATATCCTTCAGAAAATACATGCTAGCACAAATCCTGTTGTTCTAGCAACCTTCTTAGTTAATAAGAGCAATATTTAAAATCTATCCCTATCATACCTTTCAGCTGTCCAGATTTTCACCTATTATTTTTGTTCAATTTCTCCTAAAATTGGTGGTTTTATTGCAAATACCTGGCTAACCATTGAGGACTGAAGTGAGAAGATAATGGCAGACATTTGAGTTTCAAACTCGATATGCTTCAGAAAATGCATTCTAATGCAAAACTTGCAATTATATCAGCTTTCTAATCTGTAAGAGCAATATTTAAAAAGTTTTCATATTTTTGGGCTTTTGTACCCCCATCACTACTGGCTTTGTCTAGATATCTTGCTTGAAGAGGTTTAGAGGCATGATCCCTATTTTGGACCATTGTATCTCCATTATTTCAGGCTTTGTCTAAATTTCTTGCACTAAGAGATTGAGAGATATACATACCTCTCAACTGTCCAGATTTTTGCTAAATTCCCTGATTCTTGCATCATATTTTCAGCCTATTCCTACACATTTGTGGTTTTCTGGCAAATCACTGAGGATTGAAATAGATGTCATACATTTGAGTTTTAGACTTCATTTCCTTTAGAAAATGCGTGCGAAGACAAATGAGCAATATTTAAAATCTGTCCCTGTTTTAGGCTTTGTCCAGATTTCTTATGCTAAGTGGTTGATAAGTATGGAAGTATAGTGTGTAATGCTCTAGTTAAGGGGGAGGGCAGGTTATTCATTTAACTTGATCAGGCTTGACCCTTTAACTTGGTTACAAGAGACAGGAGCCTGAATTCTCCAAACCAACTACCAGACTGCTGAAGGAGCTATGAGCTCCAGTGGAGGCAAGAGCTTGAATCCTTTGCAGTGACTACCAGACTGCTGACAGAATTGTGAACTGAGTTTCTGTACATTTTCAGGGTATTTTGAGATGTCCTTCTATTCCTATGTTGCAGTATTCTTGTTGTGGGATTTATTCAGCTTGGCTGTTGCAGCTGTGTGGGATGTCACATATAGGGCCATAAACCAGGGTCCTTAAATGTGACGTCTGCACGCACAATCCCCAGAACTTTTCAGCCTCAGACAACCAACCTATCGTGTATTTGCTCCTTCACATCAGATGTCTCAATAAAGCTAAGTAACCAGTTGTTTTTTTTTTTTTTCTTCTTCATATCTGATTGTTATTGTGAAATGGCAGTGGAGTTTTTAACTAGATTGTTTAATGAAATCTTGGAAAGTGAGAGGATGCCTGAGGAATGGAGAAAACGTGTTTTGGTACCAATTTTTAAGAATAAGGGTGATGTCCAGAGCTGTAGTAACTGCAGAGGGATTAAATTGATCAGTCACAGCATGAAGTTATGGGAAAGAGTAGTGGAAGCTAGGTTAAGAAGGGAGGGGATGATTAGTGATCAGTAGTATGGTTTCATGCCAGGAAAGAGCACTACAGATGCAATGTTTGCTCTGAGACTGTTGATGGAGAAGTACAGAGAAGGTCAGAAGGAGATGCATTGTGTCTTTGTGGACTTAGAGAAGGCATATGACAGGGTGCCTAGAGAGGAGTTGTGGTATTGTATGAGGAAGTCGGGAGTGTCAGAGAAGTATGTAAGAGTGGTACAGGATATGTAAGTGGGTAGTGTGACAGTGGTGAGGTCTGCAGTGGGAGTGACAGATATGTTTAAGGTGGAGATGGGGTTACATCAAGGATCAGCTCTGAGCCCATTCTTATTTGCAATGGTGATGGACAGGTTGACAGATGAGATCAGACAGGAGTCCCCATGGACTATGATGTTTGCATATGACATTGTGTTCTGTAGTGAGAGTAGGGAGCAGGTTGAGTGAGACCCTGGAGAGGTGGAGTAATGCTCTAGAGAAAAGTGGAATGAAGGTCAGCAGGACTAAGACAGAATATGTGTATGAATGAGAGGGGGAGGATAGAGGAATGGTGAGGATGCAGGGAGTCGAGGTGGCAAAGGTTGATGAATTTAAATACTTGGGATCAACAGTTCAGAGTAATGGCGAGTGTTGAAGAGTGGTGAAGAAGAGGGAGGATAGAGGAATGGTGAGGATGCAGGGAGTAGAGGTGGTGAAGGTGGATGAGTTTAAATACTTGGGATCAACAGTTCATAGTAATGGTGAGTGTGAAAGAGAGGTGAAGAAAGAGAGTACAGGCAGGATGGAGTGGGTGGAAAACAGTGTCAGGGGTGATTTATGACAGACGAGTACCAGTAAGAGTGAAAGGAAAGGTCTACAAGAGGGCAGTGAGACCAGCTATGTTATATGGGGTTGGAGACAGTGGCACTGACAAAAACGTAGGAATCAGAGCTAAAGATGTTAAGATTTGCACTGGGTGTGACGAGAGTGGACAGGATTAGGAATAAGTATATTAGAGGGTCAGCCCAGGTTGGAAGGTTTGGAGACAAAGCCAGAGGCACAAGATTACGTTGGTTTGGACATGTGCTGAGAAGGGATGCAGAGTATATCGGGAAAAAGATGCTAAGAATGAACCTGCCAGGTAACAGGAAAAGAGGAAGGCCTAAGATAAGGTTTATGGATATGGTGAGAGAGGATATGCAGGTGGTTGGTGTGACAGAGCAAATTGTAGAGGACAGGAAGAAATGGAAACAGATGATCCGATGGGGCGACCCCTAACTGTAGCAGCCAAAAGAAGAAGAAGCTCTGATTGTTATTGCTTGGTTTGTTGTAGCAATTTATAGCTGATGTCAGGTAAATGCCAATGCGGGTGTCAGATACCCCATAAAGACTCCCATGATTCGTGTGTTTTTTTTTTTGCTTAGGCCGTGAGCACGACCATACCACTTGCTCCATTTGTCAGTTGTTTGTGCCGAAGACCCTATGCAGCCGTCTGGCCTCGCTTGACCTCTATTTAGAAAACCAGGGCCTTAAGCGGTTAGCCCTAAGGATAGATCCCGTCTCGGATGCCACGTCACAACCTCGGCGTAAGAAGGCCAAGTTTCCTAGGTCCTCTTCATCTGCCGCTCCATTACCGGATGATCACCTGCTGCCGATTTAGGAGCTGAGGGACGCCTGGCGGATCTGTTGACTTGAACGACTACCTTTGTGGAAGTAGTTTCTCAGCCGACAACCGGCATGTCCTCGCAGCCAACCCAGATCCCGACTACCATCAAGGTCGAGGGGGAACCAGAATCCGTGGATCCTCCAACCGGGATCCCACCTTCGGATGCAGTCCCTACCAGACCCAATTCCCGGGCCTGTTCCAATGTATACCCCAGCAAAAAAAGAAACCGAAAACCAAGCATGCCTTTCCCACTGCAGAAGGCCTACCTGACTGGCAGTCCTTCACTTCTTCCCTGATGCAGGCCTTTATGGCCCTTACGCCTTCAGCCTCATCCTTCACTGCTTTACCTTTGCTCAGCCCTAGGCCTGCTTCAGCCCCCCCCCCCCCCCGACATCTCAGGTTAGGGAAGAAGACTTGAGGAATCAACATCTTACACCTCCCAAATTGCTTCACCCCAAGAGTATTATTCTCCTGATGAGGAATCTATAGAGTGAGATTCACCCCCTTGAGGATATACATTTGCTGTGACTATCACCAAAGTGAAAGATTACTTCAAATGGGATACCTCACAAATGTCTGATACCCAAAAGAGGTATTTTGAGCTTCTTCAAGTAGAATCCCCCTCCCCTTCTTCTATTCCCCCAGTTCTGGCTGCATACCCGAATGCCTTTATTTTATTTATTTATTTATATTTGTTGACCGGGAGTGTCCGACTGGACGTAGGTCCATTTTCAGCGGAGGCCCGGGGAGAAAAGCACCACAGTTAAAATAAACAGGCAGTAGTCACATTGGATTACATAGCGATTAACAATTTACATAGCAATTACTTACAACATATTTACAAATGAAGAACGTAGTACATCAGTAGACAGCTAGAATCTTTATCTGTGAAGTACATAACAGACATTAACAAATGTTACAATAAGAAGTTCCTGCTGTATAATAAGTACTAGGCTTATGAGCATCTGAGCTTGCTATAATCAAGGTAGTTAGTGGAGTGGAAAGAAAGGTAGTGGTTGGATGGGGTGGGTGATATTAGAGTGGGAGTTGCAAGGGCATAACCAGCACGTTTTAGGTGAGCTTTAAGTTTTCAAGTGGGTGCATGATGGTATGGAGGTAATTGTGGGTGGGAGGGAGTTCCATAATTTGGCTATGGTGCAAGAGAATAGTGCTTCACCAGCAGAGTTATTGGCTTTAGTGATCTGCAAGTGATTTTTGTTGCTGGATCTTAGTGGTCTGGTGGTGCGATAGGGTTGGAGTAGATTCTGGAGGGATGGGACATTTAGTGGATGGTTTACTAGTTTGTGGGCGAGTGAGAGTTGATACCATTGAAGGAGGTGAGGGAGTTCAAGCCAGCCCAGTTCAGCAAGTGAGAGACAGTGGTGACTATGGTAGAATGCCCCTGTGGCGAATTAGGCGATTTTGTTGTTGCAGGTCTCTAGCTTGTTTAGATCACGTTGCCTTAGGTTGGTATATATTACAGAAATCTTTGCTGCTTTGGTGAGAAGTTGCTTATTTCTGTATAACGCTCTTAGTTTTTTGTGGATTTTTTTATGGTCCTGGATATGTGAATGTCAAATTTTAGTTTGTCTATTTCCACTCCTAGCAATTTGGTGTGTTCAGTTGGGTATATAGTGGTGTTGTCTTTTGCTGTGATGTTAAAGTGAGAGTTGTTTTGAGTATGTTTGGTTGGGTTGGAAGATGAATAGTTTAGTTTTGTTTAGGTTGAGTATTAATTGGGTATCGGATAACCAAGTTTTGACAGAGGAAAAGGCTTCCTGTGTGATTTTTTGCAGTTTGGGTAGGGACTGGGCTGAGCAGATGATGGTTGAGTCATCTGCGTATTGTATGAGTGTGCCATGTTTGGTGGCAGAGGCTAGATTATTGGTGAAAACAGAGACGAGTAGGGTTCCAAGGATGGATCCTTGGGGAACCCCTATGGAGACAGGTAGTTGGGGAGATATGTCATTCTGCCATAAAACGGATTGTTGGCGGTCAGACAGGTAACTCTGAAACCAGTTGGTGACTGATTGTGAGAAGGATAGGTTATTGAGGACAGAGATAAGCTGTTTGTGTTGGACCATGTCAAATGCTTTAGATAGGTCTAGGAAAGTAGCAGAGGAGAGATAGCCATTGTTTTTATGCTGAAGGATAGTGTTAGTAAAGGAGAGTAAGGCGGTGGTGGTGCTATGGTTTGGTCGGAAACCATGCTGAGTATTGGAGAGGAGGTTGTTAGTAAGGAGGTAGTCTGAGACCTGAGAGTGTATGCATCTCTCTAGTATTTTGGAGAGTGTATGGAAGAGGCTCGAGAGACCAAGTCCAGAGCATATTTTGTCATATGTGTCTGATAGTTGATGGCTCTGAAAGGAGGAGGTATAGACCTTCTTGCCAGTCCTATCCATAGATGTGCTGTCTTTATCTGTTGGTAGGAGTGAGGAGGAGGGAAGGAGTCTGGATTTCTGCATCTAAGACTCCAGACTCACAGCCACCTGCCCCCAAGTGACCAGATCGCTTTTACAAGGTGCCTGACAAGCAGAAATTCTTAGTCAAACCACTCTTAGCAGACCCAGCAGTGATTTCCACCTGTCCTGATAAGCAATCCAGACTCCTTCCCTCCGCCTCACTCCTACCAACAGATAAAGACAGCACATCTATGGATAGGATTGGCAAGAAAGTCTACACCTCCTCCTTTCAGAGCCATTAACTATCAGACACATATGACAAAATATGCTCTGGACTTGGTCTCTCGAGCCTCTTCCATGCTGGCCACTATCCCTGACTGCCCCATTAAGGCTGCCATCTCTTACAAACTTTCTCTGGCTACACAAGTAGCCAGACGCTCTATTAGAGGCAGCTATGATGCTGCTGAAGCATCTGCTTGCTCTGCAGCATCTGCATCAGTTCTGAGGAGATACTCATGGCTGAGACTTCAAAGTCTCCCAGAAGACTTTACATCAATGATCTTGGATGTCCCCTGGACCACAATTTCCTTTTCGGAAAACAATCTGCAGGTCTTTTTAAGAATCTGCAATAAAAAAGTGAAAAATTGCAGGACATAAACCATTTTACTGGTGTCCCCCATTCCCAAGTACTACAGAAACTATCCAGCTAAAGCCACCTTTGTAAGGCGAAACCCAGCCCAGGCAGGTACTTCCTCTTCCAGATCTAGAAGAGGTGCAAGAAGACCCACCACTTCGAGACCTGCTGCCCTGCATCTTCAACCTAGGCAGCCTTTTCAGGACAGAGGATGCTCCAAGAATGCATGACTGCCTTGCCCCCCTACCACTCTCGGTCCGCCTTTCCCACTGCCTCCCCTTCTGGGAAACCATAACCTCGGACAAATGGGTACTATCCATAATACAAAAAGCATATTTCCTCTCCTGGAAAGAAAAACTACCCATGAGAGGCATTTCCTTCCCTCCCAAAAACCAACAGCATCTCCTTCCACAGGTTCTAACAGACCTTCTGAAGCTGGGTACCGTAGAACCCATCCCCTCAGGGCAGGAAGAAAATGGTTTCTATTCCCGTCTCTTCATAGTCCCCAAAAAAGATGGTCGGTGAAGACCCATCTTAGATCGCTCCTTCTTAAATCTTTGCATTCAGGTGCCCACCTTCAAAATCCTGTCCCTTCCAACTCTGCTTCCTCTCATACCAGCCAAGGCCTTCATGGCCACCTTGGACCTAAAGGAGGCCTACTTCCACATACCCATCAGACTTTCCCACAGACTATTTCTGCATTTCTCTGGGCCCTCCTCTCATTTACAATTTACTGCTTTGCCGTTTGGTTTGTCCACTGCCCCCCGAGTGTTCACAAAATGCCTGGCCCCAGCCATTGCCTTTTGCAGAACTCAAGAAATTCAGATCTAGATGACATCCTAATACTGGCAGAGTCCAAAGATACCCTCTCAGTTCACCTGCACTTCACCATGTCACTTTTACAAAATCTAAGGTTCTCCCTTCTGCCTCAACCTGCCAAAGTCCTCCTTGAACCCAGAACAGGACAATATTTTTCTGGGTTGCAGAATCCGAATGGACAGAATGAAGGCTTTGCTTCCACAAGACAAGGTCCAGTCCCTGACTTCCCACTTCAAAGAGCTGATACAGACACAGTTAATAACTGCAAGGCAATTTCTTCGACTCCTGGGCTTAATGGCAGCAACCATCCCTGTGCTCCTACTGGTCAGAATGCATATGTGCAAGCTACAGTGGTACCTGAAAAACATTTGGTCCTAGTACCAGAATCACTTGGAGCAAATAATCCCCCTCCTTCCCTGTCTAAAGAAAGAGATCAGCTGGTGGATCCAACAAATCCAGCTAAACCCGGGGCTTCCACTATAGCCCACCCCACCAACCCAGGTAATGCATACAGATGCCTCAGATTCAGGGTGGGGGAGCCACATTATCATCTTATAGGGTTCAAGCAACCTGGCAACCTGCCTTGAGGGCAGACACATCAATGTGAGGGAAACAACAGCAGTCTTATTAGCTCTAAAAACCTTTACCCCTCTCCTTCTTCCAGGGGTTCTTCAAATAGTAACAGACAACACCACTGTAATGTGGTACCTCAATAAAATGGGAGGGGCAAAGGCATATCAGCTGTGCAGACTAACACTGCTGATATGGGATCTAGCCTCTCGCCACAACTTGTCCCTGCAGGCAACCTACATTCCCTCACAGGACAAAGCAGATCTTCTAAGCAGGACATCCTCTCCACAGCATGAATGGATGCTGGACAAGGATGGTGGTCTTAGACATTGTCCACCAGTGGGGCACTCCTAAAATAGACCTGTTTGCCTCCCCCCAGAACAGGCAGCTGCAGACCTTCTGCTCAAAGGCCTACTCCCTGGAGGGTAGACACTTTCAACATCTCCTGGGAGGGGAAGTTTCTTTATGCCTCCCCCCCCTTCCCACTGATTCAGACAGTACTCTTGAAAATCAAGAGAGACAAACTGAAAATCTTGTTAGTGACTCCCTACTGGCCAAGGCAGCACTGGTTCCCCCTACTTCACAATCTAGCCAAGGGCAATCGCTACAAGTTACTCTACAAGGTGGACCTTCTGTCGCAAGAAAAGGGAACTCTCATCCACCCACACTTGCAGATGTTATCCCTGACACACTGTGAGTGATAAACTTTTGATCCCATTCAGACACCATTGCTACTCAGAGGATGTGCTTTCAGTCCTGAGGGAGGACAGGAAACCTACAACAAGAAAATCATACCTAGCTAAATGGGAAAGATTTACTAAATGGTGTCTATACAAGGGAAGGGACCCTTGCACTGTGGATCCCCCCTATTTCTTACTTGTGTGTCAACTGATAAAAAGTGGACTCTCCTATTCTTCAGTGAAAGTACATCTTTCCACAACGTCAGCCTGCTTGCTAGCCAGGCTTGATATAAAACTCTTCCTTAAAAGGATGTTACACATTAGACCTCCAAAAATTCCTATCCCTCCGCCATGGGACTTTAACTTCATCCTGGAAAAGCTTACCCAACACCCATTCGAACCTGCTGAGCCAGCTTCACTCCAGATGTGTACATGGAAAACATTTTTGCTAGTGGCTATAACCTCAGCCAGAAGGGTTTCAGAGCTTCAAGCCTTAATGGCTTGCCCCCCCATACTACATTCCACAAAGACATGGTAACCGTCAGAACTAACTCCTCCTTTATGCCCAAGGTGGTCAATGATTTGTCATTAAACCAATCTGTCCACCTTTCCACCTTCTTTCCCTCTCCCACCAATGAAGGGGATAGGATACTTCACTCCTTGGATGTACATAGACAACTGAGATTTTATCTGGACAAAACTAAATCCATTAGGAAATCAAAGCAACTCTTTGTTTCTTTCCATCCCAGAGCATTGGGCAAGGCAGTCTCCAAACAAACCATCGCATTTTGGATCAGGAAAGCCATCTGTCTTGCTACTCCCACCATGGGCAAAATCCCCCAGTGGGAGTAAAACCCCATTCCACCAGGGCAATGGCCACATCCAAGGCTTTCCTAAAAGGTCTGGGCACTTCTTCCATTATGGAAGCAGCCACATGATCCACTATCCACACTTTCACCAAACACTACAAGTTAGACCAGGTCTCTAGAGAATGTGCAGGATTCCCCAGGGCAATCCTGCAGGGCTTTGTAGAATCTTCTTCTGCATCCGCCACCCTTTCTTCCATCTAAGCTGGGGTACTCTCCCACAACAAGAATACTGCAACATAGGAATAGAAGGACAGAATAGATATGTAAAACTTTACCATAACCATAGATGCCCTTCTCTTCCATATTGCAGTATTCCTTCCCACCCGCCAATAATATATATATAAATATATATATATATATATATATATATATATATATATATATACACACACACACACACATACACACACTACAGAAGGACCCCAGGGTCCCATACCTGACACCACTGGCACTTCTTCCTGCTAGGCCTTCTACTCTACCTCCTGAGGTTCAAGTTCTGAGGATTGTATGTGCAGACGTCATATTTAAGGCCCCTGGTTATGGCCCACGCAGCTGCAACAGCCTAGCTGAAGCTTTTGTATAGGAGCCGAAGTACGAGTCGCTTGAGGGCAAGAAATCCCACAGCAAGAATACTGCAACATGTAAGAGAATAACACCTATGGTTATGGTAAGATTTTACACGAGTATTATTTTTGGTGCATTTTCAAGGGACTGAGTTTCATTTTCATGGAGTTGTGAGTTTCAAGGGAAGATAAGTTTACTGTTGCTCATGCTAAGTCTGTTTGCAGTGTGCAGCTGTTTTGTTTATCAAATGGCAATCACTGTTTGTGTTGTAAAATTTGAAAGCAGTGTTAGTGGCATAGTTTCCTTTAGTACAGAAGGTTGTGGATTCTACTCCCGCACCATGTAGGTGAAGTGCTGATATTGTAGTTGCATTTTGATTGCCAATTATTTGGTCATTTTAAGGGGATATAGGGGTTCTACACTCCTGTGTGTGTCCTCCTTTGTATAAGATGCCTAGTAACTTGTTGGTTTGTCAGTCATTCCCTGTTGCTGGTATTACCAGCTTACCATTTTTTTTTAATGTAAACATAGGCAATTAAGTCTTCAAAGGTACTTGGCCCTGAATTTGTAGATGAAACATTAAAACATAAAGTTGCTTGCCAGTAGCAACCTCTTTATTAGTTACAGATCTCTTTAATGTAGAATTATTTGGATGACTTTACTTCTGCAGAGATTGTGCTTATTCAGTAATATTGGTGGATTGTAATGACAGAAGTTTGAGTGGCCTTTTATGGTTGGAATTTTCTGAAATGGGTAGTTTTATCATTATTGTTCATATATTTTGTTTCATTGCTTTCTAGAAGAATGTTCATAACTACAAATTAAAACACCAATCTAACAAGTGGTGTATTATACAAGGAATGTAATTTAATAAATCAGTAGGGTGAATCAAAGAACGCATACATGTGTGCAAGGAGCCTATGGTTTGAAAACAACTCAAAGGTAAATTTAATCCTCCACTGCCAGATGCATTTTCTTGTACTCTGGGTTTTCATAATGTTTCAATGAATGTGAGTTTCAAGAGCAGAGAAGTTTACTGCTCATGCTAAGTCTGTTTTCATTGTGAGACTGTATTGTTTATTTAGCAAATGGCTATTAGTGTTTGTGTTGTTGTATTTCAATATCTGTAATCAGGTTCCCTGTGTCTTTATTTAAAATATCCATGATAATTATTTCCATGGCTTTACACACAAGACTAGTCAGACTTATGGTCTTTAGTTATCCAGGTCAGTAGAAGGCCAAACCTTGTGCTGAGGATTAACTGGTGCAGTCCTGCATTCACTAAGCATGAAGCCAATTAGGCTAATGCTGAACAATGATTTTAGAGAGCTTGATAGCTTGTGTTTCATGCTAAGATGTATCCCAGGATATTATCAGGACCCATTTAGATAGTATTCTTTGCCTTGGAGAGCGCATTTAAGACTTGTTCACTGGTGATGGCCAGAGGAGTTATGGTTGAGGGTGTTTCCTGAGAGGTATTGAGTGGAAGAAGGGGTGAAAGTGGGATTAAAATTTTCAGCCAGTAGGTTTGCTATGTCCTCTGATTCCTTTTAGGTGGTTCCATTTATTAAGGGACAGCTCATTAGAGCAAGTAGAATATGTAGCACGCAGAATGATTTTGAAACAGAAGTGGAGTTTTTGAAGAGCCTCTTTTTGGAGAGAGGTTACCCTTTGGAATTATTTCTAACTTTAGCAGCAGAAGTAAAGTCCGCACGACACTCCCTATACAGACCAATACTAGGGGGTGGACTTGAATTAGCGTCCAATATTACTCAAAATAAAGATGCTACCTACACCAACAGTTTTACGTACACATATTCATCTAATTCTCATGAATTGGAAGAAACTATTTTGCACCATTGGCCAGTTTTAACCCTCTTTGAGGAATTAAAAGATTATATACCATCCAAACCTAGTTTTGTCCGCAAAAGAGGAGCCAATTTAAAGGAGATATTTGAAAGAAATCAAGGAACCAACAAGAAGGTAAAACAACCAAGGCTGGGTACATTTAAATGTGGCGCCTGCGCCCAGTGTCATGCCATATCAAAAGAGACAGCCCCCTATCTTCCATCAAGAAACTACAAGATACATCCTACAGGTTTTTATACCTGTGCCACCAGAGGGGTGGTATATCTGGGGCTGTGTACCAACTGTCAAAGTTTCTACGTAGGCAAAACAGAGAGGGAACTAAGAAAACGAATTTATGAACATCTTTATGATATGATCAAGAAGAAGGAGACTAACGCCTTCTATAAACATTCCCTCTCTTGCCCAGAACCCAAAATCCAGTTCTTGGTCCTAGAACAAGTAGAACCAGATGCAAGGGGTGGTGATTGGGAATCTACTTTGGGCTACCGTGAACTATTATGGCAGTTGAGACTGAACGCAGGCAAGCCACCAGGTTTGAACGGGATGATCAGCATTAAACCGGTCCTGAAGCTTAGGAGGGCTAGGTTATAGTTCTTGGACCTGAGTTCTTTCCACATAGCAACACCTTCACACGACATATCAAATCATTGAGCATTTATGGCTTTAAAGTTCTAATTAACAAAATATATACAACATTGAAACTCACTATAAATGGGCACTAATAATATTCAATTTATATTGAATAGTGTCCTTTAACAACACAGAATAAATATTCTCTAGTTGTTTATTATTCATCACAGCATAGTTTTTAATAACCTTTAACCCTAATGAGATTTTTAACTTGCATTTTTAAACTTTTGTATTTGAGAATTTCTATGTTTTTATGATGGTTGCTTCATCCTATATGTGTATATTATTTTGTAAATATTCTATTTTTGAATTGTTGTAATGATAACTA
Source organism: Protopterus annectens (assembly GCF_019279795.1). NCBI lineage: Eukaryota > Metazoa > Chordata > Ceratodontiformes > Protopteridae > Protopterus > Protopterus annectens. The sequence goes on from NC_056725.1 coordinate 619,507,398, forward strand.
GTCCTTAGTATACAGCTTTAAATCACTAGAGCACTTTAACATCAGATTTTATCAATTAATTATATAATTGCCAGGGTATATAATACGCATCGTAATATACTGCAATTTGTATACTTGATAAAGCCCAGGACTACCTGGGCGAAAGCGCTTGTGTGAGTTTTTTCCTGTGACTTTTGGAATCGGAATACTTTGGAATTAAAACTACGTTTTTTGGACTTCAACAGAGTCTCGTTTTTTTTCTCTTTGGTCGTGGTTTAATTCTTGGTGTGGTTCCATTTACAATTTGTTCAGCACACGGTTGTGCTACCTTTGAGGTTTGAAACAAAGCTGATGAAGGCCTTGTGGTTATCCTTTGTCTTTCAGGCTATCTCTGCCTCAAATTTGGCTTTGGTGGACTTGATAAAATTTCAGAGTTGCTGGGTATTGCACTTCCTACTTTTGGCATGGTTTTCTTCCTTTTGCTATTATACAACTTGTTTATATCTGGATTCTGCCAGGGTGGCTTGTTATTTGAGTTGGTCCTCTGCTTATTCCTTGTGGGTACAGATACCTCTGTGCAGCTATTTACATGATGGTGTAGGTTTTCTGTAAACAATTTGCAAACTGGTAGGGAAGTTCACATAGTTTTTGAGGATGGAAATTTCAGCATGGTATAAGCCATTAGTACAAGGTTTGCTTTGGAATAATTACTAAATGAGGGTTAGATGGCGTTCACTTGTGACAAGTGTTTGGGCAGGTACATACCAAAAGGGGCATTATACTCTGTGATTGGCCTAATGAGTGTCAAGGAGAGGGGAACAATTAATGAGCCTAATGTGCCTCTTCTTTTCTCATTTTGCTTGTCCTTAGGTGTTCAACTGCATTTAGTTTGCTGCATTTGTTACTGCTTATCAGTAGCCATAAGTTATATTTATTTGAGCTGTTTTTTACTGTTGTGATTGTGAGCTAATTTATCACATTTGCACTGTTTTAAAGCAATTTGATTAACTACTTCATTGCTATTTACTGCAGTTCATTACTGTATTATTGCATGTTACTGCATTTCATTACTGTTTAACAGTATTTTTCATACTGTGACTTCTGTTTTTTTTTGTCTCTAAGCAGGTAATCTATGCTTTTTTGTGAGTTTCTTAACCCTTAAATTGAGTAACGCAGTTTGATACAGGTTTAGTGCATCCAGAGCTGCAGCTGCATTGTTTTTAACCCTTTGTGAGGTATTCCAGCTACAAATTTTCCCTTAGTAGCACTTGTGTGATCACCTAGTAATGCTACTCTTAGACCTTCCACCCTTTACCCTCTTAGCTCTCTTTGGCCTGTCTCCCTCAGTTTCTGACAAATATGGATGGAAAATTTCCTACGCTTTCTCCTGCCAGTCTGGTTGACATGGGCATCTTGTGATAGTGTAGCAACTGCCTCATGTACATGGGCAACAAATCTACTACCACCACCTAGGAACACAATGTGTGAGAGATGCATTTACATTAAGAACCTAGAGTCAGTGCTCTCTCCCTTGCAAACCAGTATATCTGGTACTGAGAAGGCTGTCAACACAAACACCACACCTCAAACACCACCCACACTTATACAACACACACCCACATATGCAGAGGTCCTCAACAAAACATACCCAAACAAGGGAGACCTCTGAAGCAAAAACACACTCGAACTCCACTTCCCACCATACCACACATATTCCACACACCTGTGTCACACAGCCACTAAGGCCTAAATGTTAACCCAACATTAGTCATAGGAGGCTCCATTGTGAGACACACAGATGTGCCCCTCATCAGGCTGGATAAGGAGAACATCATGGTTAGTTGTTTGTCAGGTGCCAGAGTCTGCCATATCACCCAGGCACTCAAATCTCTGACAAACAGGTACTGTTATGACTCTGCCATAGTCCATTTTGGCGTGAATAACTTGAGACGTACCTCCCTGGACTATATGAAGAGAGACGTAATCGAGCTTGCCGAATGTGTCCCAGGCAGGTATGTTCCTAGCCTTAAACAGCATTCTGCTGTCACCCAGAATGATGCTTCAGTACAAACAGAAAATGATTGACTTTAACAATTGGTCTAGTTTCTGATTGTCATTACAAGAGGATCCAGTACCTGACAGCCTGGAGAAGACATGACTGATAAACCACGATGCTTTCCCAGAGATGCCTGCATCTGTCTTCCTTGGGCTTTTGACTCCTGGCAAGGGTGCTTGCCTCCCCCGTAGTGCCTTTTTTAGGTAATGCCATGAGGTCAAAACTACCAACATGAAAATTTCATCAAAATCCAAATTTAAGGTCCTGCTGCTAGGGGTTTTAACACGAAACTGCAATCATTGCAAGCATTCTTAACCTTGGAAGATTCTGACATTTATGCTATCACAGAAACCTGGTTCAAATCTGAGGATAGCACCCTAGCTGTACCAGGTTACTCGTCTTATATATTCAGACCCCAAACCATGGGCAGCAAAGCAAGAGGAGGTGGATTTGCAATATATATAAAAGACATGCACACCTCCAGGCTGGTCAAACAGTATGAAACACAGGAGACACTCTAGGCACAGATAACCATTGACAGGACCCCTATTCAAATCATACAGGCCCCCAACTTTGACTCAAGATGCCCATTCAACCTGTCTGTACCTTATCAAATCTTTCAAGATGCAGCTGTTTACCCTGATCCTGGGTGACTTTAGCTATCCAACCATAGACTGGAAGAATTACTCATGCCAAAACACAAATGCCCAGAGATTGCTTGATTTTGTCAATGCAAATGCCTTGGACCAGCTGGTCGATACTCCCACAAGAGTTGAAAATATCTTGGACTTTGTATTAACCAGCATGTGTAACCACTGCATCATCTCTACAGTGCAATCCTTCCTGGTAAGATTCAACCACAAAGAGGTCACTTTCGAAGTCACCCCCCCCCCCCGACCCCCCACTAGATAGGGTCAAACAAAAAAACTTCTCCATAGTTGATTACAACCTCCTAGGGGAAGGTATAAACAGCTTTACAACCCCCTCCCCTCCATAGGAACTGGCACATATGTCCAAACCTACACCAAAGTATTGTATGAGCATTTATATAGCTGCATGTAATCAGGAATACCCGACAGGACAAAATCCTCCTCCTCAAGGAAGAGAAAATCTGTTTGGTGGACATCTGTAATAAATAAACTCTATAACAAAAGGAAAAAATTGCTCTCATGGACCTAGAAGGGGAGCAGGTGTCTAATTAGAAGCAATCTCTCCTTAGTCTAAACAAACAAATAAGCACTAGTGAAATCCTCCAAAGCCAACTTTGTGTCCAAACTGGCCACATCTACTAAAGACAATCATAAGGCTTTCTTCGCATGTGTCCGCAACCTCAAGGGAAGCACCCAGATCTGCTCAGAGCTGGTGGTCAAGGACACCACATACACAAACACCATAGATATAGCCAACCTGCTGGCAAGACAGGTTCAGTGAAAACTTCACCCCTCTTTCCTCCCCATCAATAAATCATAACATCCCCAGCACCTGCCCCCACTTATCTCTGGGGAGCAAGTCATCACTGTCCTCTCAAAGGCAAAAAATACAGCCTCCATGGGACCCGATAACATCCCAGGCTGCATCCTACATGAACTCAGGCAGGAACTTGCAGCAGCATTAGGCACCCTATTCAACCAAAGCCTGAGTACCAGTTTCATCCCAGCAGAGTAGAGGACAGCCCCTGTCATCCCTTTACACAAAAGTGGATCATCCACTGATCCAGGAAATTGTAGACCTGTCAGCCTAACTGGCCTGATCTGCAAGGCCACGGAGCGAATTCTCATGGACCTCATTAAAAAGGACATTGGCAACCTCCAAGCACTCAATCCCACAGAGTTTTGTTTTGTCAAGGGAAGGTCATGCCTGTTAAATTTGGTCGACTTCTTTGAGACAGTCAGCAAAGCCATGGATGAGGGGAAGACTGTACACACTGCCTACATTGACCTGACCAAAGCCTTCAATACTATTCCCTACTCTGGTATAATAAATAAACTCTCTCAACTACATCAGTCAGTATGTTACCACAGATGGATAGCAAACTGGCTTACTGATAGAACCCACCTAGTCATACTAGGGGAAGCCACCTCAAGCAGTCAACCCGTAATGAATGGTGTACCCCAAGGATCGGTCTTGGGGCCTTTGTTGTTTGGGTTATACTTTTTTGAGGCGCAGGCCAAAACCAGTGGACTGTGGCTGACCAGGTTTACAGATGACTGCAAGCTGGGTGCAGTCATCAATTCCCCTAGTGATATGGATATCCTCCAAAAGGATCTCACCCAAACAAATGACTGATGCTCAAAATATGGCCTCAGACTGAATGCCAAAAAATGCATCATCATCCCGTTTGAGGAGAGTGACATCCCCACAAATTATTACATTAAGCACTTGGCACGCAATCGGTCATGAGGGACTTGGGTACCAAGGTTGGTAGCAAATTGACTTTTGACCACTATTTTAGCTCCATTATATCACCATATTAGAAGAGTATCTCATCCAGGGACACGGTGGTCATAACATCCCTGTATTCCCATTATTGAATATAATGCCCCTTTCGGCATGTACCTCATAAAGGACATGCAACAGCTGGGGAGACCACAGAGGTTCCTCACCAGGACAATCCAGGGCTCAAAAACATCTACTCTACACAGGCTAAACCCCTGTCTTTCTACTAAGTCTCCTACAGACTCCTCAGAGGTGACCTCTGTCTGGCATGCAAAGCAATCTCAGACCCAGCCTTGAAGGGACTGCTGCATAACCCCAGTCATGCTCCACCTGAGTAACCTGCATGTGCGACCTCAACTTTGTCTGTGACATCAATAGGACCTGTTGGTGGGACAGATGTGTGTCCCAGACACACTCCCCCTTCTAACCCTTTTTAATCGTAACCTGGATAACTGGATGGGGAACAGAAAATGCACCCCTGACATTCCACCTGTTTCCCTGCTGGACAGGAGCATCTGGGTGCTGATTTGTCAGAACATGGGCTAAATTCTTGGCTAAGATTGTAAGGGCCTCAGGGTCAGTAGCCTAGTAACTTCCTATGATCCTGTGGATGATGTACCTTTAGATATAAGCTGTACAATGAAAAAGGATTTCTTTACAATAGTGAATATGTTGTACCCATTGAAGTCCTACCTTCGTGCAAGAGAATGTCTTTTGCAGTATTTCATTCATCCAGCACAAAATGTGTTTTGAGATTAGTACTGAATAGCCTTTGTAGGTGGGGGGGTCAACATATCCGGTTTCAGACTAACAGGTAAACAGTCTACTGTGTTATCCAGTCGCAATAGGCATTGTGTTTTTTGGCCTTAGTATTAACTCCAGAAATTGTTGAGAGATTTGAGGGGTTTTATAGATGCAGGTATTTGATGTTAGAATATTGGAAGATTGGGGAGATGAAGTTCAATTTGAATTAGTTGGCCAATGGATTGATAATATCCTCTGGTCCAAGTATGTGATGTCATTTGTTGTTAGCTCACTGTAGTGTCAGTCATTGTTTCTGAGATTTCTAGCACAGCTGAAAAATACTTAGTGGTTATCTTTCAGCTGGGTTTATATTTTTATCTCATATCAGGCTTTGGTTGATTTAATAACAGTCCTGAGTTCCTTGTTTAGTTTAGCAAGAGTGTTTTTTGCTTTCTGAGAGTTGTATTTGATGTCATGTTGTCCATCTCGCCTTCTTCCTTTCTGGTTGGGTTCGGAGCCAATCTCTGCTCCAACTCTGCCACTTTTAAAGCTCAAAGAGTTGTTACTGGCTCGAGGCTAACCCCTTATCCCAACATACATAGGGGTAGCTACCCAGATCTCGTTTGCAGCTTGCAGCGTCAAGATTGTCTTCTGCTGGCTGTGGCTAAGTAGCTAATATTTTCTGTAAAAATTATTTGCTTAGGCTAATTTTCCTTAGAAGTTAGAGTTCATCTTGCTTATCATCCCCTATCCTCGTTACAGTTGTTGTTTGCTGTTGATAGGCCATCGTTTCCTCTCAGGCCTTTTTCTGTGTGTTGTCGGCGGCCCGTTTTTTCTTTAGGGTTGTTGTCTTGTCCCTTTTTCCCTGCTCCTTGGGGAGAAGCCATTTTAGTTAGAGGCTTTCTCCCTTTGGGAGCAGTAGCCGTTTAACTTAGAGGCTACCCCCTTTTTCTTTCCCTCCTTCTTTCCTTAAAAAAAAAAAAAAAAAAAAAAAAATCTGTATGTCTTATTGTGCTTCCCTATTTGTGTCTATGTTGTCTAAAGAACCTACAGATCAGTCAGGTTTTAAAAAATGCGACTCATGTTGCCAAAAAATCTCCCTTACGGATGGGCACATGAGTTGTGTTTATTATTTAGGTGCAGTACACCTGCAGGACATGCTCTGTTTGCTATGCCTTTAGTGCACGGGTTTTGCAGGAGAGGCACAACAAACTGATTTTGAGAGGATTATTAAAACCTCAGGTTGAGGTTGCATCAGATACTCAGCCTTCCAAAAAATCTGATGACGAACAGACATCTTCATTGGCTCCACCTTCAGTGCCGACAAAGTCAAAGTCGAAATCTTCAGATTCTTTGGAGCGGATTGTTCTCTCTGAAGAGTCCTTTTTCACCGGCCGCTCTATCTTTGGCTTCGAAGCCGTCCCAGACTCAAAAGAGATTGAGGTCTCCTTCTTTGGACCTGGTGCGATCTGTGCCTCAGTCTCCACTTTTGCAGTCAGTGGCAGGTAGTCACCGGTCCTCAGCCCACTCCTTTCGATCATCCAGGAGTTTATCGGATGATGTGGAGAGAGTGGTGAAGAGGCTGCTCAGGACATAGGTATTTGCTCAATTGTTGGGGCCAGCCCAGAAGGAAGTGGCGCCATTGCCCAATCCAGTCTCTGTCCCTCCTCTGACTGCGTCCAGTTAGGAGCTGGAGTGCTTGGAAGTAGTAGTGGTGGAACAGTCTGTTTTGACAACCCCTTGCCTTGTCAGTTCTGACATTCGCTCCAACCTCCTCGACAGTCCACTCCGTCGAGGGGTCTGGATGCAGAGACTCCCTTGTTGGCTCTGAGGGAGGAAGTGGCATCAAACTCTTGTCTGACCCTGCTCTCCCTCTCGGAGCATTGGCGCAGGTGAGTTTGGCTCCCACATCTGCCTTGGAGCTGTTGCCTTCGGTGCGGAGGAGGTCTCCATGCTTGCAGGAGCCTCCCTCCGTTCTTGATTGCTATGCCTTCGAGATGATGAGTGTGCTGTCCACTGAGACGGCCCCACCCTTGGCTCCATTGGCTCTGTCCCCATTGATACCGGTGTCTGCCTCTGATCCTTCTCTCTCTCCCAAGCATAGGGAACCTATGCCCCAGGGCACCCCACAGGGTGACCTCTCTTCTTCCATGACCTCTCCTGCGCATGCCTCAGATGAAATTCCCAGGAATTAAAAATATAAGAGGTAATGTGGATTCCCCTGAATCCGTCACCTCTGACAAGGACTTGGATGACTTGGAAGGGTCCCCACGGTCCTCCTCTGAAGATGTCTCATTCTCGGACATCCTGAAGATCCTTAGGCATAGGGGAAGCTGGAAGTCCCTTGCCCCTTTTGAGGATGAGTCCATGTACCTGGATGCATTTGGTTCCCGACCTTCTACCTCCTGGGTGTCTCTGCCTTTTGACCCACTTTTGTCTGTAGTGACTCGAAAGAAGTGGAGTGCTCCAGAAACCATCAAGCCCATTTTCGGGAAGGCCTACAAATTCATGAACACACCAGATGACAAGACCTTACTTACCCAAGGCGTGCCAGTTGATGCTATGATGGTGTCAGCAGCCACCAAGAAGGAACTCGCGGAGACTTCCTCTTCTGTCTGTCAAACAAGGAGTTTAGAGCCATGGATAGATATGAGAAGCGTGTTTTCTCTTCAGCGGCCTTTACTCTTCATTCACTGAACTATTTGACACATTTCACAAGACTTCAGAGGGATCTCCTTAAAGAGCTGGGAGATGCCCTCCAGGATCCTTCAGCTGAGGGAGTGGCTTCCAAATCGGCTAACCAACTAGCGACCCTAACCTCCATTGTCAACTCCTCCATGTGCTTGATTTCTTAGGCAGCAGATGGAGCGAGTAGGGCTGCAGGCACAGGAGTGGCTCTTCGCAGGCATTCCTGGATGGAGTGGAAAAACAGACTCCTGGATGCGCCTTTGTCAATTTGCGGAGTCCTTCAAGTCCTCCTTTACGAACGCCCCCTTGTTCGGGCCGCAAGTTCGAGAGACTCTTACCAGGAGTGAACGAGATGGCAAAACTCTCTGCCGTAGGAGTCTTTTCCACTCCATCCCGGCCTTATCCCTAAGGCCAAAAGAGTGGCAAAATATGGTTCTGTAAATCCCAGGGAGCTTTGCCAGACACTTGTGGAGGTAATTCCCCCAGAGGCAGAGGGGAAATAATGACAGGAGGGCGGGTCCACAACAGGGCGACAGGGATACGTTCTCTGCCAGGCCCTTTCAGAATCCCTGAAGATTGCCCAGCTGCCCACCTCTGGAGGCAGTCAGGGGCAGAATATCACTGTACCCAAGAGCCTGGCAAGATATAACAGAAGATGAGTTGGTGCGGTGCATAATATCCAGGGGTTACAAAATTCCCTTCTCCCAAACATCCCCAAGAAGTCAAAAATCATCAGTCCCAGATGGTTCCACCCAATCTTTGGGATCAAGCAGCCATAGAAGTAAAAACTTTGCTGCAAAAAAGAGACATTCAGGAAGCCCCAGCAAATCGGATAGAATCCGGAACTTACTCAAGGTTCGTTTTAGTTCCAAAGAAGACAGGGGACTGGAGACCTATCTTGGATCTAGGCAAGTTAAACAGGTCATTAAAGAAGACCAAGTTCTGGATGGTGACACTGCATTCCATTCTACCCTTTTTGGGTCAGGACGATTGGATGTGCTCTGTTGATCTCCAAGACACGTACTAGCATATAAAAATTAACAGGCAGTCCAGGAGATATTTACACTTCCAGCTGGGAGCCAGTCATTACCAGTTCAGAGCTCTGCCCTTTGGTCTCGCCACAGTCCCCAGGGTATTCACCAAATGCATGGCAGTAGTGGCGGCTCACCTGAGACGTTTGGGATTCCAGGTGTTTCCTTATGTAGACTGGCTCCTCACTACCACCAACGAGCATCATCTCTTAAGGGCCAGGAACCACATGATTCACACTTGTGCACACCTAGGAATCACAATAAATTACAAAAAAAATCTGCCTTGTTGCCCTCTCATTGTATTACTTTCATAGACGCTCAAGTAAATACAAAAGACAATGAAAGCCATGCTTCCACAAGAAAGGGTGCTTGGCATTCAAGGTCAGGTCTCTCTTCTCTTGTCAAAGTCGAAGCTTCAGGCTCGATTTGTCCTAAAGGTCTTGGGTTTGATGGCGGCTGCCATTACTCTAGTTCTGTTAGCCTGTTACCATGTGAGGATTCTGCAATGGCTCCTCTTCACTCAATTGTCATATCAGGACTTACTGATGTCACACATGATCTTCATGGATGCTTGCAAGAAAGATCTACAGTGGTGGCTCCACTCTCCCCTAGTCACTCTAGGCAGACCCCTATGTAGCTCCTCATCTGGTAGCCACAGTTATCACGGATGCTTCCCAGATAGTGTGGGGGGCATTATCTGGGACAGACAGTCCAAGGAACTTGGCAACCTCATGAGTACCATTTGCAGATCAGTGTCCTGGAGATGAGAGTGGTGTTATTAGTGTTGCAAGCACTTCATGACTCTCTCCCTTTGGGCTATATAGAAATTCACATGGACAACATGTCAGCAGTGTGGTACGTCAACAAACCGGGTGGAACCAAATCTTACCCCTTATGTCGGAAGGACCTTAGTGTATGGCAATGGGCGATCTCCTCTCAGCGTTTTCTGGTTGCAACACACATTCTGGGGAAGTCCAGCGTGATAGCGGACAAGCTCAGCAGGGCAATTCTCATGCCCCACGAGTGGTCTCTGAAACAAGATGTGGCGGATTATGATCTTCTACAGATGGGGCCAGCCATGCTGCGATCTTTTTGCCTCACTTAAACAACAAATGCAGCAGCTACTTTGCCCTATTTCCCCCACTGGGACAGATTGCCCCCCGGGATTCTTTATGCTTTTCCCCCCTTTCCTTTAATTCGAAAAGTTCTTTAGAAAGCAAACTTGCTGAGTCGCAAGCTGATCCTCATTGCCCCGTACTGGCCTTATCAGATATGGTTCCCGTTCCTTTGGTATTACCGGAGAGAGGAGCCTTGGATTCTGGACCTGGTTCCGGACCTCCTGACACATCATTCGGGCGCTGTTCATCCTTCCATTCAAACTCTCAAGCTGACAGCTTGGTTTCTCCACTTCTGATCCTAGCCAGGCTCCCTGATGTCTCGCCTATGGTTAAACATATTTTAGTCTCTTCCCATAAACCAACTACTAGGAAACTTTACGCTAGTAAATGGAAGAGGTTCTCCTTCTGGGCCGAGCAAAAAGACATTGATCCCTTTACAGCGCCGATTGCAAGAATCTTGGACTTCCTGGCAGAAACTTTCGAAAAAGGAGCCGCAGCTGCTATGATTCGTGTTCAGCTGGCTGCTATTTCTAATTTTCCTGTGGGCCTTTCTAGGTTCTAACATCCTGTCCCATAAGTTATGTAAGGCCTTTTTGAAAGGTGCTTCACTATTAAGGCCTCCTGTCCAAGAACCTCTCCATTATTGGGATTTAAACTTAGTACTAGCTGCTGTGATCCTTCCTCCCTCTGAACCAACCGCATCTTGTCCTCTGACATTCTTATCATGGCTGACCCTCTTCCCGATTGCTGTTACATCAGCTAACCGGGTTTCCGAGTTACAGGCACTTTCCATCCACCCGACTTATATGATCTTTCACAAGGATAGAGTATCTCTTAGAACTAATCCTTCCTTTTTACCAAAAGTTTGCTCAGAGTATAATTTGATCACTCAATTGAACTTCCTGTTTTCTTTCCAAATTATGGCAACAAGGCAGAGTACAAATTACATCAATTGGCTGTCCACAGGCAGTTACGATTTTATCTTCAAAGGACCAAGGACATCAGAAAATCAGATCAGCTGTTTGTATCCTTCTCTCACAGCAAGCAAGGCTCACCAGTTTCCAAAGTGACTCTTTCAAAATGGCTGTCCAGTACTATTACTTATGCTTATGAGTCTCGAAATGTGTCAGTCCCGGGAAACGTGAGGGGACATTCCACTAGGTCCTTGGCTACCTCTATAGACTTTAAAGCTAAGCTTCCTTTAGATACTGTTTGTGCGGCAGCAACATGGGCTACTCCCCATACCTTCATTGGACATGGCCTCACGGAAAAGGGCATCCTTTGGTTACATGGTTCTGAAGTCTCTTTTCCAGTGAGCCGCCCAGGATTTAGGTGCTGGGGACACTGTACCAACCAGAAAGAAGGAAGGGGAGATGGACAACATAACATAAAGAAGTCATGTTCTTACCATGATGTTCTTCGTGTTTCACTGTTGTGGTCATCACATTTGGGTTATCTGCTTGCAGTAGCTCTCAGTTGGCCTGATTATCCAAGTCTTGGGTCCTGTGTCAGTTGCTGTGTCATTTTCCATGACGTCAGGTAGGTGTATAAAGCATGCAGCTGACGCCATTACATCAGTCTTTCTTGCCGTGTGGTGCCCAAAGCAGAAGCAGTTCGCAAGTGCCGGTCGGCTGACTCCTGAAATTTTCATTTTCGTGTTTCAGAACCGAAGTCTTCAACTAAAGCTAAGTACCCCATTGGGGAAACTTTTTCTTGCTCTAAACTGATGTCAGTAAAAGTCAGTAATTGTATTTCTTGTGGAAAGCAAATACCTCATAAATATTTTCATTCGTACTGTATTCCTTGCCTAGGCCCTGACCACGACGTACCTCACTGTCGGTTTTGTGCCTTATTTAAACAGCAAACTATTCGTCGTCGGTATATTTACGCTTTTAAATATTTTGGTACTTGGTTCCATTATCCAGATATGTCTTTGGTAAGCAGTCTGACTACTGACATTCCAAAAAAATGCAAAGATAAAGACAGAGACAGGCCGCTTAGGTCCAAAGCTGCTGACGACGCTTCTCCTAAGCTAGTCGCCAGTTCACCAGTACTCAGTGAGGCACTTTCGCAGCCCCTGATACCCACTACTTCAGATTTGCAGGCCTCTACTTAGACCCATTCAGAGTCCGGTATGCGGCGAAATGCTTCGTGTGGAACCTGCGGATGTCTTTACCTTGGATGGGTCCAAAGCCACTATGCAGGCACCGGCTTCTGAGGGTGTATTCAGGCCTACTGACTTGCATATTAAATGGATGCCATCTTCTTCTTCAAGGCCTAAAACTCGAACCATGCCTAAAAAACAGACACCCAGACTGCATGGTCAGGTGTCTATGCCTAAAAAGCAAATGGTAAGAATGGCTAAAGACCTTATTACTTGGGGAAGCCAACCTTCCCCCTGTAAGAGACCTAGAACTGAATTTACCTATGATGCTTCTGAAATTTCTTTTTCCTTTGATGACCAGGATTTACCCTTGTCTACCTATGAGGATTCTGATGCAGCGGACTCTATTCCCTCTGCTTCCCTTCCAGAGGATCTCTCTTTTGGTGAAACTTTGCATACTCTTAGGGAGCATTTCCGCTGAGAAAGCCAGGATTACTCTGATTCTAAAAAGAGGCTTAGGGATTTCTTACTCCTGCCCCAACACAGGCCTCTAGCTATCCCAACTGTACTGAACATTGCTGATGATGCCTTTTTGGAATCTAGTTTGGCCCCTGATTCTTTACCTCCTGCTCCCAGAAAACCTGATAGATATTACAGGGTTCCTGACTCTCACAAGTTCCTTTTTAAAAATCCTACTGCTGATCCTGAGACCATTTCACAGGTACCCAAGGGCATTAAGGCTACTACTGCCAAAAATCCTACCCCTTCTGGTAGAGATTCCAGAGCGCTGGATAGATGGGGTAAGAAGGTATACACTTTTGCAACCTTGGCCATTAGGGCCTTAAACTGCCAGTTTCATATGTTAAAGTATCAGCAGCATATTATTGGATTGCTTAAACAGAAAATGATGTTGATTCCTGACTGTGATGAAAATAAGGATTTGCAGGATTTAATGCATTCTGCTGAACAAGTTGGAAAACATACTTTGCAATGTGGTTTTGATTCACTCGAGGCATCTTGCAGAGCTGCTGTCACTGGGTCTGCACTTAGAAGGCATGCTTGGCTTAAGGAGCAATCTTTGCCAGATCATGTAAAATCTAAATTGCTGAATGCTCCCTTAAATCAGGACCACCTGTTCAGCAACAAAGTAGACGAAGTACTGAAAAAATGGAGGAAAAAGCTAAATCTATGCAAACTGTTAAAGATTTCCTACAGGTACAGCCTTCAAGATTTAGTAGGCATTGGCCCTCTAAGAATTGGTCCTTTCCTCCCTCCTCCAGGCCTTCTCAGTCCAAACCCAGAGCCAACAGAACACCCAGGCTTCAGTCCCAAGGTACGCACAGGACTAAGCAGTGAGGGGCTCCCACTTCCAAATCAGGGAGTACTAAGACTCCCCCCTATGGTAAAGTGTCTTAATAACTTAACTTTAAAACTTGCAAGCCCTTCTCAACTGACTGCTCATTCAGGGGGAAAGATTGCTCTGCAGACAAAAAACTGGGAACTAATTACCCAGGACAAATGGGTTTTAAATATAATTTCCCAAGGATACAGATTTAATTTCCACACGTTACCAACTCCAAACGGTTGGCCAGATCTACCCCCAAATCAGTGGGCAGAGGCTCAACAGCAAGTACTCTCTCTGTCTTAAACATAAGGGCTATTCAAACTGTACCAGAAGAGGAAAAGGTGCAAGGTTTCTACTCAAGACTTTTCCTGGTACCCAGAAAAGACAACTCATGGCGTCCTAACCTGGACCTTTCTATCCTAAACATCTTTTTGGTGATCCCAAAATTCAAGATGCTAACTCTTCACCATTTGCTTCCTATGCTAGGCAAGGATGCCTGGTTGGCAACACTGGATTTAAAGGAAGACTACCTGCACATCCCAATCAGGGACTCTTGCAGAAGATACCTATGCTTCAAAGCAGGCTACATGCACTATCAGATGTTCTTCGTGTTTCACTGTTGCAGTCATAACTGTAGGGTGCTCCTGCCGGCAGGCAGCCCGAGGTCGGCTAGAATTCCAAAGTCTGGGTCCGGCGTCGGCTGTACCAGCAAGTACCCTGACGTCAGAACGTAGAGGTATAAAGCTGACAGCCGACGCCATCTTCTCCAGTCTTTCTTGCCGTGCGGTGGAAAGCAGCTCGCAAGTTGTTGGTTGGTGGATTCCGGACAACGTGCTTTGATTGTCGTCTGTCCGAAGTCATCTTTTTCTCTTCTCAAGCTAAGTACCCCATTGGGGAAACTTTTTTTCTTCCTCCTCCGATGTCAGAAAAAGTTAATAATTGTATATCGTGTGGAAAACAAATACCTCATAAAGATTTCCACTCTTACTGTCTTCCTTGCTTGGGCCCTGACCACGACGTTTCTTGCTGTCGGTTTTGTGCCAAGTTTAATTCTCGCACTATTAAACGTAGGTACGATTGGGCCTTGAATTATTTCGGTAGACGGTTCAATTATAGGATGTCGTTGGATACTTTACCGGCAACCGGAATTCACAAGAAACGCAAGGACAAGGATAGGCCTCCGAGGTCCAAACAGGATACTTTGCAGCCGGAGCCAGCTTCGGGTTAAGCGGTCGTCAGTGAGGCGCATTTGCAGCCCCTGTCGTCAGCCACTTCGGAACCGATGGCCGACACGGACACCCATGGGATGCCAACTAGGCCCAGTATTTTAGCTGCTGCAGGACCTTCGGACGTCGCTTCTTCAGATGGGTCCGGAACCGCTGTACAGGTACCGGCTTCTGAAGGGGTTTTCAGGCCTTCTCATGTCACTATTACTACAAAGACAAAGGCAAAGTCAAAGACCCCTGTTAAGCCAAGGGTTTCTTCTCAAGCTTCTTCGGATTCAGCTCCCAAGACCCAGAAGCAATTATTAAGAATGGCTGAAGATTTGCTTACTATGATTAGGGGCTCTCACCCTCCTCCTGAAAAAAGGCCTAGGCAGGATATTCCTTTGGATTCCTCTGATCAGGCTTCTGTGTCTTCAGTCTCTTCCTCTGACCAGGATTATTCTTTTCCTCCCTATGAGGATTCTGATGCAGAGGAGACTATTCCCTCTGCTTCCCCCCTGAAGATTTTTCTTTTGGGGAAACTTTGCATGAGATGAGAGAGCATTTTCATTGGGAAGGTCAGGATTATTCCGCTACTAAGAAGAGACTTAGGGAGTTTCTCCTTCTCCCTCAACACAGACCTTTGGCTATTCCTCCTGTTCTTGATATTGTGGATGATGCTTTCTCTGAAGCTAACCTGAATCCTGATTCCTTTCCGCCTGCTCCTTCTAAGCCGGATAGATTTTACAGGGTTCCTGATTCCCATCAATTTTTGTACAAGAACCCTTCTGCAGATCCTGAAACTATTTCTCAGGGTTCCAAGGCTGCTAAGGCCGCTTCATCTAAAAATCCTATTCCCTCTGAAAAGGATTCTCGTGCCTTGGACAGATGGGGCAAAAAGGTGTATACTTCTGCTACTCTTTCTATTAGAGCTTTAAATTGCCAGTTTCATATGTTCAAGTGTCAGCAATTTCTTTTGTCTGTTTTAAAGCAAAAACTTTCTACCTTTCCTGCATGTGCAGAGGACAAGGAATTGCAGGATGTATTGCATGCAACTGAACAAGTTAGCAAACATAGTTTACATTGTGGTTTTGATGCCTTGGAGGCTTCTTGCAGGGCCGCAGCCTCTGGTACTGTTATCAGGAGACATGCTTGGCTTCGAGAGCAGAATTTACCTGAGCAAATTAAGGCTAAATTGTTAGATGCCCCTGTTCAGCATGATGTTTTGTTTGGGTCTAAGGCTGAGGAGGTTATTAAAAAGATGGAAGATAAAGCGAAATCTATGCAGACTGTTAAAGATTTCTTACAAGTTCAGCCTCCTAGATTTTCCAGAAATAGGCCCTCCAAAAATTGGTCCTTTCCCACATCTGATAGGCTTCAAAGGGGAAGATATAGACGTTCCAGAGGTCAGGCTCAGGCTCAGGCCTCTTACAGGTCCAGACAATGGTCTGCTTCATCCCCTAGAAGGGGAGAAGACAGATCTCAATCTCAAAGGAAGCAGACCCAATGACTCCCTCTGTTGGGCTACAGGTCCTCCTTGCCTGGAAGCCCCTCTCGGAGGAAAACTTTCTCTTTTCTACCAAAATTGGACGCACATTACCCAGGACAAATGGGTTTTAGACATGATTTTAAGAGGTTACAAGTTCCACTTTCATACTCTACCAAGGTCTTTCGGTTGGCCAGATCTGCCAAAACATCAATGGTCAGAGGCCTTAAATGAAGTGGACGCACCTTATTGGCCATGAGAGCTATAGAACCTGTTCCACTTTCAGAAATGGGAAAAGGTTTTTACTCAAGACTATTTCTGGTCCCAAGACAACAAAACTCATGGAGACCTATTCTGGACCTTTCAGTATTGAACACCTATCTGGAAATTCCAAAATTCAAGATGCTTACTCTACAACAACTTCTTCCACTGCTCTCCCAGGATGCTTGGATGGTGACATTGGACTTAAAGGAAGCTTACTTACACATCCCCATCAGGCAGGAACGCAGAAAATACCTCAGATTCAAGGCAGGTTCGAGGCATTTTCAATTCTCTGTACTGCCCTTTGGCTTATCTACTGCGCCCAGAGTCTTTACCAAGTGCCTGGCTCCAGTAGTAGCTTATTGCAGACTCCAAGGGATTCAAATTTACCCCTATCTGGACGACTGCCTTATTCAGGCGGACAGCAAAGACCTTCTACTTCAACACCTGCAGTTTGTTCAACATCTTCTCCTACTTCTGGGATTTTCTGTGAACACAAAAAAGTCACATTTGATCCCCTTTCAGCAAATGATTTTTTTAGGAGCTCTTCTAAACACAAGCTTGCAAAGGGCCTTCCTCACTCCAGAAAAACAATTACAACTGGCCTCAATTTTCAAGACCTTGGCTACTTTAACTCAGCTCTCTGCAAGGAAATTCCTGCAGGCATTGGGCTACATGGCTTCTTGCATCCTGTTGATTCCAAATGCAAGGCTTCATATGAGAAAACTTCAATGGTACCTAAAGAGTGTATGGTCACAACATTACCACAGTCTGGACACAACGATTCCACTGATTCCATGCCTCCAAAAAGAATTCCTTTGGTGGTCCAGGGCTTGTGCTTTAAACGAAGGGAATCCCTTTCGTCTGCCTCAACCTTCTCAGATCATAACCACGGACGCTTCGGATTATGCTTGGGGAGCTCATTTTCTAGACATTTGCCAGCAGGGCTCTTGGACAAAGAAGCACCTTCCCTGGCACATCAACTTGAAGGAAATGTTGGCAGTCCAAAATGCCCTTCTAGCCTTCCAGAATCTTTTGCAACCAGGGCCTCTTCTGATTCGTACAGACACCACAGTCATGTGGTACATAAACAAGCAAAGGGGGCTCTCATTCTTACCCCCTTTGCAGACTAGCCATGAGTTTATGGGACACAGCTCTAAATCTGAATCTGCATCTTCAAGCTCAATTCATTCCAGGAAAACAGAACCTCTTAACAGACAGCCTAAGCAGAAACCTGTTGGATCCTCACGAATGGATGCTGGACCCCAACTTGTTCAGCAGGATCACTGCAGTTTGGGGTTGTCCTCAGATAGATCTGTTTGCATCCCATCTCAATCATCAGTTGCCTCTCTTTTGCACCAGGTCCTTCCATAAAACAGAGTGGAAAGTGGATGCCCTGTCATTCAGCTGGAGGAATCTTTCGGGATATGCCTTCCTTCCTCTTCTGCCTCGGGTGTTACTGAAAATAAAACAAGACAAACCAAAGATTATCATTTTGATAGCTCCAAATTGGCCAAGGCAGTTTTGGTATCCAACTTTGAAACACCTATTCTTAAAACCTCCATGGATTCTACCTCGGATCCCTTCTCTTCTGTCCCAGCATCAGGGTCATATACTACACTCTCAAATCAAGACTCTATGCCTGGCAGTTTGGCTCTACAAGGGCCTTTGATTCCTTCTTCTCTTCCCAAACAAGTTTTGGATGTTCTTTTAGAAGCTAGGTGGCCTAGCACTAGAAAATCTTATGCTTGTAAATGGAAAAGATTTTGTATTTGGATGCAGGATCGAGGTTTAGATCCTCTTTTGCCTGATATTTCTTCCATTTTACTTTACCTCTCAGACCTTTTGCTTAAAGGCCTCTCCTTTTCCTCCATCAAAATCCATGCTTCTGCTATCTCGGCTCATTTCAGCACTGATCCCCCCATCTTTTCTCACCAGCTGGTGAGACAATTTTTGAGAGGAGCTAAGAATTTAAGACCTCCCAGAACTCCTCCTGTTCCTGCTTGGGATCTTAATTATGTCTTGGAGAAACTTACTTTGCCTCCTTTTGAGCCTGCTGCGGCTTCGGATATCAAGTTCTTATCCTGGAAAACAGCTATCTTATTAGCATTGACTGCTGCTAGAAGGGTATCAGAGTTGCAAGCTCTCATGGCTGTGGAACCATATCTTATCTTCCACCAAGACAGAGTTTCCTTGAGGACCAATCCTACCATTTATGCCTAAGGTGATTTCCAAAGTGGCTCTAAATCAGACGATTCACCTTCCTACCTTCTTTCCAAATCCTCAAAATAAAGGGGAAAGGATCTTACATTCATTGGACGTACACAGACAACTACGATTTTACCTGGACAAAACTAAAGTTTTCAGGAAATCTGATCAATTGCTTATCTCTTATGCCTCCAGTTCTCTAGGTAAGGCTATTTCTAAACAAACTATTTCCAAATGGATTGCTCATGGAATAAGGTTTTGTTACTCTCACTATGGGAAACAGATTCCAGGTATTGTTAGAAGTTATTCTACTAGAGCAGCTGCCACTTCAGCAGCTTTTATCAGAGGAGTTCCTACCAAGGACATTTTGGAAGCTGCCACTTGGAGTTCAGTGCATACTTTTTCTAAGCACTATAGTCTCCCTTTGTATTCTAAGTCTAGGGCAGGCTTTGCCTCTGCTGTTTTGCAAGGCCTTCCAGCTGCCCCTTCTTCTGCATAACCTCCTCCCTCATTCACAGCTTTGGGATTCTACCCTACAGTTATGACTGCAACAGTGAAACACGAAGAACATGGTACAGTTGTGTACACCTACCATAAATGTAGATGTTCGAGTGTCTTCACTGTTGCAGTCGGTGTTTCCCTCCCACCAATCCCCTCTATTTTTCACTTGGTCTCTCTTCCACTTCCTTTGTGGTGTATTTGTATTTCTATTTGGACACCTTTTGGGTTCTTTGTTGGGGACTTCTGACATCTGGGGCAAGAAAGGTTGGAGAAGATGGCGTCGGCTGTCAGCTTTATACCTCTACGTTCTGACGTCAGGGTACTTGCTGGTACAGCCGACGCTGGACCCAGACTTTGGAATTCTGGCCGACCTCGGGCTGCCTGCCAGCAGGAGCACCCTACAGTTATGACTGCAACAGTGAAGACACTCGAACATCTACATTTATGGTAGGTGTACACAACTGTACTTTCTCTGCACTGCCCTTTGGCTTATCTACTGCATCCAGGGTATTCACAAAGTGCCTAGCTCCAGTCATTACATTTTGCAGGCAAAGAAATATTCAAATATACCCATACCTGGACGATTGTCTAATTCAGGCAGAAAGCCAGGACATACTTTTGAATCATCTGGCATTTGTACAAAAGGTGCTAACTTGTCTGAGATGCACCATAAATGAAAAGAAGTCACATTTTGTATCCTGTCAACAAATTATATTCCTGGGAGCAAGCTTGAACACAACTTCCCAGATGGCTTTCCTCACGCCAGAGAAACAAATTCATTTGACTGCTTATGTCAAACTAATGGCCACAAAAACCCTGCTATCTGCGAGGGAAACACTGCAAGCCTTGGGGTTCATGGCCTCCTGCATTCTCCTAATTCCATATGCAAGACTGCATATGAGGAAACTACAGTGGTATCTAAAAAGCCTATGGTGTCAACATTCTCAGGATCTAGAAGCAATGATTCCGATCATACCTTGCCTACAGTTTCTTTGGTGGGCAGAGGCCTGCCACCAAAACAAGGGACTACCATTCACTCTACCCCCTGCCGCCCAAACCCTAACAACAGATGCATCAGATTATGCATGGGGGGCTCACCTGGCAGGGAAGTGCATTCAGGGCAAATGGAACCCAAGTCAAATGCACCTGCATATCAATCAAAAAGAAATGTTAGCTGTACAGGATGCTCTGACAGCCTTCAAGGACCACATTCTTCCAGGGCAATTAATGGTAAGGACTGACAACACCACTGTTATGTGGTACATAAACAAGCAGGAGGGAACCCATAACAGTGGTGTTATGTGGTACATAAACAAGCAGGAGGGAACCCATTCTTACCCCTTCTGCAGACTAGCCATGGCTCTGTGGAACACAGCCTTGAGCTACCAAGTGCATTTACAGGCTCAGTTCCTGCCAGGAAAGCTAAATAAAGTGGCAGGCGAACTAAGCAGAAATCTCATGGACCCACACGAGTGGAAACTGGAACCAAAGATTTTCAACATGTTGATAAATGGGGGGAGCTCAGATATAGACCTGTTTGCCTCCCCCCAGAACTACCATTTGGACAAATTCTGCACAAGGACTCCCCACAAACAAGCTTGGAAAGTGGATGCCCTGTCCTTAAACTGGAAAAATCTGTCAGTTTATGCCTTTCCACCTCTGCTTCTCCTCTCCAAAGTACTACTAAAGATCAAACAGGACAAACCAAGGACAATACTGATTGCACCAGACTGGCCACACCAACACTGGTACCCCCTCTTGTGCAGGGTGTCACTGCTGGTACAATGGCACCTGCCTCAGACCCCTACCCTGCTGTCCCAGCAGGAGGGTCTGATTCGGCATCCTCAGCCTCAAACCCTGAACCTGGCAGCCTGGCTAATTGCTTGATCTCTCCATTACCATCCCTCAGTAAACAAGTGATGGATGTCATTTTGGAGGCAAGGAGGCCTAGTACTAAAACATCTTATGCTGAAAAATGGAAAAGATTCTGTTCCTGGAACCATACTCAAGGGATGGGCACAGCAGCGCCCAATTTAACTCAGCTTCTTCAATACTTAACTGAGATGCTTCACAAGGGCCTTTCTTTTTCCTCAATCAAAATTCATGCTTCAGCCATTTCAGCTCATAACAACACAGAACCACACCTCTTCTCTCATCCACTGCTCAAGCAGTTCCTCGGAGGAGCCAAAAACTTAAGACCACCCAGGACAGTCCCAACTCCAGCCTGGGACCTTAATTTTGTATTGGAAAAGCTCACTCTACCTCCTTTTGAGCCAGCTGCAAGTGCAGAGTTAAAATAAATTCCTTTCTTGGAAAACAGACTTCCTTTTAGCAATCACTTCAGCAAGAAGGGTATCTGAATTACAGGCCCTTATGGCAGTGGAGCCTTTCATCATCTTTCATGCAGACAGGGTGTCTCTCAGGACCAACCTCTCCTTCATGCCCAAGGTGGTATTCAGTGTGGCTCTTAATCAGTCCATTCATTTGCCAACCTTCTTTTCTAATCCACAGAGCAAAGGGGAATGGATACTGCACTCCTTAGATGTGCACAGACTCGAGCTAGTAATGACTCTTTGAGCTTTAGAAGTGGCCGACTCAGAGCAGAGATCGGCTCCGAACCCAACCAGAAAGAAGGAAGACGAGATAAAGGACAACAAACATGGGACATTATCATAAGAACATAACTGCTTTTGTTTGCACGCAGTATTTTTTATTTTATTATGGTGCCCATCGGGCTTTATTTTTGAATTTGGTGTTATATTTATTTCTGAGGGGAAGATGTGTCTGTTGGACTATTTAAATATGCATCGAGTTTGGCAATAAATTATTCTGTACAATGGAAGTTTGAAACAGGCTTAGTAGAGGGACCCCCATCCCCAACTAATGCCCTGTACCTAGCAAAGTCAGAAATCAGCAGTACTCAGGTATGTGCACACGAGATCACTTCGACTACCTTACAAGGGGGCTGAGAATGGTGTGGTAATTTTCTTTAACATTTTTCACAATCAAAACTGACTGTTTTCATTTGTTATTTTAGCATGTAACAGCATAGGGCTATGCATAAAATGACTGTTTTCATTTTGTGGGAGTGTAGGGAAGGCAGCCTGTATTTGCAGATATGCTTTTTGTCTTTGCAAGCTGTTGCCTTCTCAGCATATATTGGGTGGTATTGTGTCGGCTTTGAACATTAAGACTTGGGCAAAACTTATTTCTTTCTTGAATTTCTTTTCATTTATTTCCAATAATTTCGTTCAGATATCAGTGGATCATAAGACTAGAAAATAACTCCAAAAAAGCACTTTAGACCATGTACAGTGCCACTGGTTCTGGGGCCAAGGGTAATTTTCTTGCTTTAACCAATTTCCTTTTAGCGAGGGCTTGTGATTCGCAGAATGTAAGTAGGGTAGTAAGGATGTAAATATCAACAGCTTTAATTTTTGCTTGATTGACTCCCATACACATCTTCATTTATTGTCAGTGGTAGTATTATTGAGCCCAGCTAAAATGTATTTGTTATTAGTAATGTAAAGTTTGCTATTCCAAAAGGCTGAGTGTGAGTATAGGCCGTAGAAGTGAGCAACCATTGCTAGGTGACCCATATGGGTGGAAGGGAGGTAGTTAGGGCACATAGCTTGGGTGTTACCTAGGGAGAATACTGTATGTTGTACCTACAGACCACAACACTGAGGAGCAACCTAGAGCCTTCCAGCCTTTAGTCAGCAGCACTGCTGGAGCTCTAATGAGCCACTACAGGTGTTAGGAGCTACAAGAGGAAGAAGAGCAGTCCTGGGAAGGGCAAACTTATCTATCCTAGTGTAAATGGAAAGGTATTTTGTTTTTTGACTTATGGAAGATGCACCTTTGAAATGTTCATGCATCATGTAATAATTACTACCATGGGCATATACTTGGCAGTGATCTGTTTAGAGATCAGCAATATGAAGGGTGTGTGGCTTGGTTAGCAGTGCTAATGTGGGTGTGGCTTGTTGAGGGGGCAGCAGTCTGGGAACATACCTTTCAACCTCTTAGAGCAAGAAATCTGGACAAAGCCATAAAAAAAGTGGGACAAAGGCCCACAAATAAGGACAGTTTTTAAATGTTGCTCTTCCTGACATTCAAAAGAGCTATTACAAGCTCCTCCAGATGAAGTCCCCTAACTCTTCTGATCTTTTCCCTGTCCTGGCTGCTGTTTTGGATTCCTTTTCAGCAGCTTCTGTGGCCCCAGATTCTCAGCCTTCCACACCCTTAAAAGCCTGACAGATTTTATAAGCTGCCTGAGGAGTGTAAGTTTCTCTTCAAATGTTCTTCTGCTAACACTTCTGTAGTGTCTGTCTCATCTGACAAACGCTTTCAGCGTTTGCCTTGTGCTAACTTGTACTAAGCTCCTTCCTTCAGACAAGAACAGTAAAGAAATGGAATTGCTGGGTAGGAAGATGTATACTGTTGCCACCTTGGCCTTTCAGGCCATTAGCTGACATACCCATATGACCAGGTATGTTTTGATGCTTCTTTCTCTGGCTTCCGAGGATATCTCAGATCTTCCTGATTCTGAAGGGAACGCCTTGCCCCTCTCTTTACTGGGCGCTACTTCTCAAGAAGCCCGGCAGTCTATTAAATGCAGCTGTGATGCAGCTGATGGCTCCTCTAGGGCTGCTGCTTTTGGTTCTGTTTTGAGACGTTACTCTTGGCTTTGTTTCCAGCTATTGCCTGATTATATTAAGGCTAAATTGTATGTTCCTCCTGATAACAAGAACCTGTTTGGTTTTGTGGCTGTTGAGCTTTTTAAGTATGCAGTAAAGGTTAACGCCTTGCAGGAATTGAAGCATGTATTTGTTTCTCCTATTCCTAAGTTCCAGAGGAATTATCCTTTAAATCTACTTTTGTTGGCAGACAGCTTCACCCTGCTCACAAGGGTAAGAAGGGATGTTCATCGTGTTTCACTGTTGTAGTCCTTACAGAATGGGTTATCCAGCTCCCGGTAGCCCACAGTCGGCCAGAATACGAACGTCCTTGGTATATGATGTCGGCTGCCATCGGTTTAAGCCTGATGTCAGGACGTTGGATAGAAAAGAAGGCAGCTGATACCATTTCCTCAGTCTTTCTTGCCGCAGAGCCCAAAGCAGAAGCATTTTGCACGAGTGCCGGTTGGCCAAGTACCTTCTTTTTGTATTCCGACTGCTTAGTTGAAGACATCCTCAGATAAGTACCCCACTGGGGAACCCTCTTTTCTTGCTTTAACAAATGTCAGAGAAAGTTAATAATAACAGTGTAGCCTGTGGAAAACAGATTCCACACCGTGATTTTCACTCTTGTATTACTTCTTTGGGCCTTAAGCACGATGTCCCTAATTGTGTTCTCTGTGTTTTTTTCAACCCATATACCATACGCCGTAGTGCTAGGATCTTGTTCAAGCATTTTGGAGTTTGGCCTAAGTTTGTCGGTATGGCGTCTTCTGGTTTCCAGACTTAAGATGTTCCTAAGAAGCGCAAGGATAAGGACGGTGACAGGCTTAGGGTCAAATTAGCCGACGACATCCCTGTTAAGTTGGTTGTCGGCCCAGAAGTAGTCAGTGAGGTGCTTTCTTTGCCCCTGCATTCTGTGGAGGTTCATCAGCAGGTGTCTGCGGAGACCTTTTCTGAGTCCTCCATACCGCAGGCTTCCGCTTCTTCTTCTGACACTCTGCCAGTCGCCACCTCAGATGGATCCGGAGCCACTAAGCAGGCGCTGGCTTCTGAGGCCTCTTTTCTCTGCCCAGAGACCAGATCCAAACAGACAACCTTAATTCAGACTTCTGCAGTGGCTAGGCCTCTTGAGTCCCTCCAGCTTTCTAGCAAGGCCATCCAGCTGAAAATTTACTCCAAAGCTGGCGCCGGCCTCCCCTCAAATGCCTCAGGCTCAGATGGTTAAAATGTCTAGTGATCTCTTGACCCTTATCATGGGTTCTCAGCCACCTCCTCCTAAAATGATTAGGGAATTGTTCCCAGAAGCATTCTCTGCCTCAGACTCTAAGGTTTCCAGCAACTCTGCTGATGAAGAGGGAAACTCTCCACTTTTTTCTGGTTTTGAGGATTCTGATGCAGAAGACTTCATTCCTTCTGCCTCCCCTCCAGAAGATTTTTCTTTTTGAGATACTTTAAATACTCTTAGGGAGCATTTCAATTGGGAAAGTGAGGACTACACTCAGTCTAAGAAACGGCTTAGGAAATTCTTGGATTGGTCACAGCATAAGCCTTTGGCTATCCCTCCGGTTTTGGAAGTTGTTGATGATGTTTTCATGGAGAATTCTTTGACTCCTAATTCTGTTCCTTCTGCTCCCAGAAAGCCTGACAGGTATTATAGAGTTCCTGATTCTCATCAGTTACTTTTCAAGAATCCTACTGCTGATCCAGAGATTATTTATCAGGGTGTTAAAGCCGCGGTTGCTAAAAATCCTGTTCCTTCTGACAGGGAATCTAGGGCCTTGGATAGATGGGGTAAAAAGGTTTATACGTCTTCTACCCTGGCTATTAGGTCTGTTAATTGTCTTTTTCATATGCTTAAATATCAGCAGCATACTTTGGAGGCTGTTAAGGCTAGAATTGCTGGTGTTCCTTCCCTGATGGGAGAGTAAGGACATGCATGATTTATTGAATTCTGCCACTCTTGTCACTAAACATTCTTTACATTGTGGTTTCAACACTTTGGAGGCTTCTTGCAGGGCAGGAGCCACTGGTTCTGTCATTAGAAGACATGCTTGGCTTGGGGAACAGCCCCTTTCTGAACCTGTCAAATCTAAATTACTGGATGTTCCTTTGCACAAGGACAATCTTTTTGGTAGCCAAGCAAAAGAGGTGTTGAAAAAGTTGGAGGATAAGGCCAAATCTATGCAAACTGTTAAGGACTTTCTACAAGTTCAGCCTCCTTGTTTTAGTAGACGTTACCCGTCTAAAAATTGGACTTTTCCTGACCCTAGTAAACAGAGTCACACTAGGCCTAGGGGTTACAGGTCTTCTAGGGGATCGACTTCCACCCCTCAAAAGGCTAAGCACTGGCAGGCTTCCTCTTCAGAATCAGGGAGTTCTAAGCAAACTTCCCAAAGCAAACATTCCCAATGACTCTGGCCTTCCCCTGCCTGCCTCTGCGGGCCCAGGGTTTCCTTTGGGGGGAAGGTTAGCCATTTTTGCAAATATCTGGTTCACCATCACCGACGACAAATGGGTGCTCAAAATAGTATCCCGGGGCTACAAGTTCTCCTTTCACACCTTCCCTATCCAAAGAAATACAACCGGCTTTCAAGAACTACACAAAACCAAAGTCAATACGGAACAAAACCTTCCCTGTCCACCAAGGATACCCAGGTATCCCCCCAAATCAAAGGGCAGAAGCAGAAAAACAAGATGTTCTTCATCTCACATTGCTGCAGTCCTTACTTATGGGTAGTCCGCTGTCCTCGGTCGGCCCGAATACCAAAGTATTAGGCTGACGTCGGTCATGGGCGCACAGCCCTGACATCAGAGCGTCAGGGTATAAAAGTGCATGACCGACGTCATATCCTCAGTCTTTTTTGCCGCATGGTCCGATGCAGAAGCAGCGTTGCAAGTGCCGTTCGGCTTTCTGAAATTTTTCGTTTTCGGAGTTTCAGACATACCAAGTTGGGCTAAGTACCCCGTTGGGGAGCATTTTTGTTTTTTCTTGCCTCAGTTATTTACCGGATGTCAGAAAAAGTGAATAATTGTATTTCTTGTGGGAAGCAGATACCGCATAGGGATTACCACTCTTTGTATCCTTGCTTGGGACCGAGCACGTAGTTGGGTGTCGGTTTTGTGCTAGGTTTAATAAGCGCACTATTAAGAGAAGGCTAGATTGCGCTAGGTTAGTCTTTGGTGTAATTATAATATGCCGTCGGATCCTCCGCCGCTTCCATGAAGAAGCGTAAAGACAAATCTGTAAAGCCTAGACAGGATGATTCGTCCATTTCGGACGCCGGTCCTTTAGAGACTGCAGTGGAACAGGTGGATCCGGCTGAAGTTTCTGTTGAGTCTCAGGGGGAAACCTTGATTTTACAGGATGTGGCCTCACAGGAGTCAGGTCAGGCTGAAGGGGCCTCTCAGGTTACTATTCTCCCTTCTTTGCCTAAGGGGGTTAGGCCTTCTGCTACTGTTTCTAGGGCTCCTTCTAAGGGCAGGTCTGTTTTGCCTTCTGATGGAGTTAGTTCTGGTTCTTCAGGGTCTGTACCTAAGAAGCATATGCTTAAAATGGCAGAAGATTTGATTACTTTAATTAGAGGTTCCATGCCCCCTCCTGATAAGAGGCCCAGGGTAGAGCCAGAGTTGGAAATTTTGGAGCAGGCCTCAGATGATTCTGAGTCTTCTGCTGAAGATATTCAAGATTTTCCTCCTTATTGATTCGATGCAGAGGATTCTACTCCTTCTGCTTCCCCTCCAGAGGTTTTTTCATTTTCAGAAACCTTACACTCTATGAGGGAACATTTTAAGTGGGAAGGACAGGATTACTCAGATTCCAGAAAGAGGCTTAGAGAGTTCTTGTTTTTACCACAGCACAGACCCTTGGCTATTCCTCCTGTTTTGGATGTTGTTCAGGATGTTTTTGGAGGCCTCATTTAATCCAGATTCTATGCCTCCTGCACCAGTTAAACCGACAGGTATTATAGGGTACCTGAGGCTCATAAATACCTATATAAGAGTCCTAGGCGGACCCAGAAACTATTAGTCAGGGGCCTAAGGGTGTTAGGGCTTCTGTTGTAAAGAATCCGGTTCCTCTAGATAAGGAAGCTAGAGCTTTGGACAGATGGGGTAAGAAGGTGTACACCTCTTCTACTTTAGCAATGAGGGCTTTAAATTGCCAGTTTCATATGTTGAAATATCAGAATTTCCTCCTTTCTCAGCTAAAATCTAAAGTGGATGCTTTGGCAGAGGGCATAGAGTGTAAAGAATTGCAAGATTTGGTGCATGTTTCTGAACAGGTGGGGAAACATTCTTTGCAGTGTGGCTTTGATGCTTTACAGGCTTCTTCTAGAGTGGCTGCCACTGGTTCAGTTCTTCGTAGGCATGCCTGGCTTAAGGATCAGAATTTATCTGAGCATGTTAAGTCTAGAATTCTGGATGCCCTTTACAGTCCGAAGTTTTGTTTGGTCCTCCTGTGGAGTCTGTTTTGAAGAAAATGGAGGACAAGGCTAAGTCTATGCAGACTGTTAAAGATTTTTTGCAGGTTCAACCTCCTAAGTTTAGTAGAAATTGGCCTGCTAAGGGGTGGACGTACCCTTCTTCTGATTCCCAGTCTAGGGGTAGATCTAGGTGTGGTAGGGGCAGAGCTCAGAGTACCTTTAGGCCTAGAACATGGAGTTCGCCTGCTCAATCTGCTGGTGAGGGTAGGGGCCAGTCCTTTCGTAAACAGGCCCAATGACCTGCATTTTCAGCTGCCAGATTCTTCTTGCCTGGCAGCTCCTTTGGGAGGAAAGCTAGCTCTCTTCAAGCAAAATTGGTTTTAATCACCCAAGACAAATGGGTGTTGGACATTATAAACAAAGGTTACAAGTTTTATTTCCATACATTGCCTCCTTTCAAAGGTATGCCAGACATTCCTCCTCAGCAAAGGATGGAGGCTCACAAACAGATTTCATTACTTCTTCACATGGGAGCCATACAGCCAGTACCTCCTTCAGAAGTAGGTCTAGGGTTTTATTCCCGCCTGTTTCTAGTACCAAAGAAAGGGAACACGTGGAGACCGATTTTGGATTTATCTCTCCTCAACACTTATTTGGACATTCCAAAGTTCAAAATGTTGACATTACAACAGCTTTTGCCTCTGCTGGGAAAAGATCACTGGATGGTAACTCTGGATCTAAAAGAGGCTTATCTTCATGTTCCTATCAGGCCCAGTTGCAGGAAGTACCTGCGTTTTCGAGCTGGAAATTTACATTATCAGTTCTCTGCATTGCCCTTTGGCTTATCTACTGCGCCCAGAGGGTTCACAAAGGATGTCCTTCATGGATGCATCTGCAGTCATAACAACTGGGTTGTCCTGTCGTCAGGCAGCCCTGCAGTCGGCCGGATTCCAAAGTCCGGGTCCGGCTTCGGCTGATGTCGCACTCCACCCGACGTCATCTCTGTTGGTCTTCGGGTATAAAAGCATCAGCCGACGCCATTTTCCTCAGTCTTTCTTGCCGCGTGGCGCCCGAAGCAGAAGCTGTTCGCAAGTGCCGGTCGGTCGGATCCAGAGATTACTTCTACCGAATACTACTTCGAAGACTTCTAAAGCTAAGTACCCCGTTGGGGACTCTTTCTTGCCTCAGCCGATGTCAGAAAAAGTTAACAATTGTTTAACCTGTGGGAAACAAATACCTCATAAAGATTTCCACTCTTACTGTTTACCTTGTCTAGGCCCAGCCCACGACGTAGCAGCCTGTTCGGCCTGTGCTTCCTTCAACCGACGAACGCTTAGGCGTCGGTCGGAGTTTGCAGAACAGTTTTTCGGTTCTGATTTTGCGTACATTATGCCGTCGGATCCTCCGTCTACCCAATCTACCAAAAAACGCAAAGATAAAGACCGACACTCGCGGTCCGCGGTTTCGGCCGAAACCATGGTTAAGCAAACCGCGAGTGTCTCGGTTTCGGCCGAAACCGAGAAAACTGATCAAAGTACAGCTGAACCTATTCCTACAACTGAGGTCCCTGCTACAACTCTTGAATCGACCTCAGAAATTTTACCCACTACGGTGGTTGACTTATCAGACACCATCCCCTTGGATGTCTCTACCCCAGCACGTGGTGCTGCTAGGCCTCCAGCAGCCATGTCCATTAAGGCCTTCGCCAGGGCTAAAGCAGCCAAGACTACTAAAACAGTGCCTGTTAAAACCCCCACTTCCAGGCCCTCTTCTAGTTCTCAAATGCTTACCTTGGCAGAAGATTTAATTTCTTTAATTAGAGGATCTCAATCTCACCCAGACAGGGCCTCTCAGTCCCCAGAGAAGAGACCTAGGGCAGAGCCCCCTGAGCCAGTGTCTTCTGATGATTCTGCTGATGAATCAGACATAACTGACCAGCCAGAGGCTCCCTTCTCCAATTTTGAAGATTCTGATGCTGAAGAATCCATTCCAGCTGCTTCCCCACCAGAAGAATTCTCCTTTGGGGAAACCTTGCATGCCATGCGAGAACAGTTCCAATGGCAGTAACAGGATTTTTCAGACTCCAGAAAAAGACTTAGGACCTTTCTGCACCTCCCACAGCACAGGCCCTTAGCTATACCTCCGGTTCTCTCTGTGGTGGATGATGCTTTCAATGATGTTTGCTCCGCTCCAGATTCTTTACCCCCAGCCCCTGCCAAACCAGACAGATTTTACAGGGTGCCAGATACTCATCACCACCTTTACAAGGCCCCCTTGCAGACCCCGAAACTATATCCCAGGGTCCCAAGGCAGTAGCAGCGACCACAGCTAAAACCCTATTCCTTCTGAAAGGGAAGCAAGGTCATTAGACAGATGGGGTAAAAGGTCTACACTTCAGCTACTCTCTCAGCTAGAGCTTTAAACTGTCAGTTTCACATGATACAATACCAAGAGTTTATGCTTGATCAGTTAACTAAAAAACTAACCACTGATGAATCTCTTGATAAGAAATATGTATTAGACATGGTAAATAACATACAACAGGTTAGCAACCATTCCTTAAAATGTGGCTATGATGCACTGGAGGCTTCATTTAGATCAGCCATGACAGGCACAGTGATAAGAAGGCATGCATGGCTAAAGGAACAAGCTTTACCGGATCATGTTAAAGCTAAGTTGTTAGATGCTCCTATGGACAAGACAAGTTTGTTTGGTACACCTGCCCAGCAGGTTATGAAGAAAATGGAAGAAAAGGCAAAATCTGTTCAAACTGTTAAAGATTTCTTGCAGGTGCAAGCCCCAAGGGTTAGCAGGAACTGGCCTACCAAAAGGGGGTCCTGTCCTGACTCCACAAAATTTCAAAGGGGCAGGAATAGGCGTTCCAGAGGCAGAAACCAATCCAGAGGAGGTGCCTACAGAGGGCGACAGTGGCAAGGTAACAACAGAGGCACAGACACAGCCACTGCCACTACATCAGCACAACCACAGTGACTTAACCCTAAATCCGCCTACAAGGGAACAAATAGCAGCTCCTCTAGGCGGAAAGTTAACCTTATTTTCAAAGAACTGGCACTACATAACAAAAGACAAGTGGATTTTACAAACCATAGATCAAGGTTACGGTTTCACTTCCACACTTTACCAGTCAAAGAGGAGTGCCAAACCTACCTCCAAAGCAAAACCAAGAGGCTCTACGCCAGATAATGGAGTTAGCAAACATGAGAGCTGTGGAAGGAGTGCCAACAGCAGAGCAAGGAAAGGGGTTCTATTCCAGACTATTCCTAGTTCCAAGAAAGGAAAAAAGTTGGAGACCAATTCTCGACCTGTCCACCTTAAATACATACATCATTGTCCCAAAATTCAAAATGCTGACCCTACAGCAACTTCTTCCCATGCTGGGCAAGGAGTCTTGGCTGGTAACTCTAGATCTCAAGGAGGCATACCTGCACGTCCCCATTCGACCAATCTGCAGAAGATACCTCAGATTTCTTGCAGGATCAGAGCACTATCAATTCTCAGCATTGCCCTTTGGCTTATCTACTGCCCAGAGTATTCACAAAATGCCTGGCATCAGTAATCGCCCATTGCAGACTACAGGGAATTCAAATTTACCCATACCTGGACGACTTCCTGCTACAAGGGGAAAACAAAAGCAAGCTGACAACAGATTTACAAAGGGTCATTTACTTGCTACAAGCACTGGGATACACAGTCAATTTACAAAAGTCAAGGCTGATACCATCCCAAACAAGGACATTCTTGGGCGCGGAATTGGACACAGTAAAACAAATGGCATTCCTGACTACAGAAAAACAAAAAGAACTTCCTCTTTACTTCTTGGCACTAACAAAACTGAACAAGTTAACAGCAAGAAAAGTTCTGCAGGCCTTGGGCTTCATGGCATCATGCATAATCTTGGTTCCATTTGCCAGACTACATATGAGAAAACTACAGTGGTACCTAAAGAATTTATGGTCCCAACACAGACACAGTCTAGAAACAGAAATTCCACTAATTCCATGCTTAAAACAGGAGTTCCTATGGTGGGCTCAGGCATGCCAGTCAAACCCAGGCCTACCCTTTCGCAGATGTCAAGCAAGCCAGACCATCACAACAGGCGCTTCAGACCTAGGATGGGGGCCCACATGCTGGACAAATGCGTGCAAGGATTGTGGACACAGGATCAACTTCACCTGCACATCAATCTAAAAGAAATGCTGGCAGTAAAACTGGCAATCCAAAAGTTCAAACCATTTCTCAAAGAGGGCCAGTTGATGATAAGGACAGACAACACCACAGTCATGTGGTACATCAACAAACAGGGAGGCACTCATTCATACCCCCTATGCAGAATGACCTTGGAGCTGTGGACCCTGGCACTCAGCTACAACATCCAGTTACAGGCAATATTTGTACCAGGGAAAGACAATACTCTAGCAGACATATTAAGCAGAACCACTTTGATGCCCACGAATGGAAGCTGCACCCGGACATCTTCAAGACCATCTCAACGAAATGGGGAATGCCACAGATAGACCTATTCGCATCACCTCTCAATCACCAGCTCAAAAGATTCTGCACAAGGACATTCCACCCACTAGCATGGAAAGTGGACTCGCTCTCCTTCAACTGGAAAGGCCTAACAGCATATGCATTCCCACCTCTTCCTTTGATACACAAGGTACTACTAAAAATCAAGGAAGAACGTCCAAGGATAATCCTGATAGCTCCAAACTGGCCAAGACAACACTGGTACCCACTACTGAGGAGCATGTCTCGGAACAATATGTGGCCAATACCCCTGATGCCTTTGATGTTAACTCAGAACAACTACAGCATCATACATCCAAACCTAAAAACGTTGCAACTGACTGCATGGAACATCACATAGCAGCAGCTAATCCAGAACTTTCCCAAAGAGTTAAAGACATCATTCCTGAAGCACGCAGACCTTCAACAAAAAGGAACTATGCTGGAAAATGGAAAAGGTTTGTCATTTGGAGTACGGAAAGAGGAAAAGATGTGTCAAACATAGATATGCCTAACATTCTGGAGTATCTGGCCGAACTTCTTCATTCAGGCCTGTCCTACTCCTCCATCAAGATACATGCATCAGCTATTTCAGCAGAATACAGCTTTGATCCACCTGTTTTTTCGCACCCTTTGCTCAGGCAGTTCCTCAGAGGAATCAAGAATGTAAAACCTCCAAGGAAACCACCATTACCAGCTTGGGATTTAAACTTTGTGCTAGAAAAGTTGACACTATCACCCTTTGAACCAGCAGCAACAGCAGACCTACAACACCTGTCATGGAAAACTGCTTTCCTACTGGCAATTACTTCAGCAAGGAGGGTTTCAGAACTACAGGCCTTAATGGCAGTACAACCCTTCCTAATCTTCCACCAAGATAGAGTGTCCATGAGGACTAATCCTACATTTATGCCCAAGGTGGTATCCAGAGTGTCTTTAAACCAGGCAATCCACCTACCTACCTTCTTTCCCAACCCACAAAACAGAGGGAAAGAATACTGCATACCTTGGATGTACATAGACAGCTACGCTACTACTTGGACAGAACAAAAATAGCAGAAAGACTGACCGACTTTTGTAGCCTATGCAACAGGAAGGGAAGGAAAAGCTATTTCCAAACAGACAATCTCCAAATGGATAGGAAATTGCATACGATACTGTTACTCCTTCCATGGAAAACCAATTCCACAGAACATAAGACCTCATTCTACAAGGGCAACAGCCACTACCACAGCCTTCTTACGAGGAGTGGCAACCAAAGACATTATTGAGGCGGCTACTTGGACCTCCGTGCATACATTTGCCAAGCATTATAATTTGCCTCTATATTCCAGATCCCGAGCAGGGTTTGCCACTGCTGTACTGCAAGGGATCCTAAACACACCATAATCTACTTTATCCTCCTCCCCTAGTTGGCTATGGTATTCTACCCAGTTGTTATGACTGCAAATGCATCCATGAAGGACATAGTACAGTTTTGTACCTACCATAAATGTAGATGTCCGAACTGGATAGCATCTGCAGTTAGGATTACCCTCCCTCCTTCCCCTCTGTGGTACTCCTAGGGTGTTTACCCTCCTAATAGCTAGCTGTTGGGGGGGGGAGTCTTTTATGGTGTATTTGTTTGTATATATGTACTTACATGCTTATTGTTGTGTTTACCTCTATCTATTTGGAAACATTGGCATCTATCCAAATTTTAGCCTGCAAGAGGGCTACTGGCATCTGGGGCAAGAAACACTGAGGAAAATGGCGTCGGCTGATGCTTTTATACCCGAAGACCAACAGAGATGACGTCGGGTGGAGTGCGACATCAGCCGAAGCCGGACCCGGACTTTGGAATCCGGCCGACTGCAGGGCTGCCTGACGACAGGACAACCCAGTTGTTATGACTGCAGATGCTATCCAGTTCGGACATCTACATTTATGGTAGGTACAAAACTGTACTTTCTGGCTCCAGTGATAGCCTTTTTCAGGATGGAAGGAATACAAATTTATCCTTATTTGGACAATTGCCTGATTATGGCACAAGACAAGGACGAGCTTCTTCAGCATCTACAGTATGTGATGGTAGTGTTAAGATGCCTAGGGTATTCTGTGAACGAAACAAAGTCCAGTCTAGTACCCTCTCAGGACATGTGCTTTCTGGGTGTGAGACTGAATACAGCTTCCCAGATGGCCTTTTTGACCCCGGACAAACAGAAAAGTCTTTCACTTTATTTCCATCAAATGTCTCTACAGTCCAGGCTGACTGCAAGGACAGTCCTTCAAGCCTTGGGGTTCATGGCATCTTGTATTCTGGTGCTTCCCAATGCCAAATTGCATATGAGGAAGCTTCAATGATATCTCAAAAATCTATGGACACAACACTGCCAGGATCTAGACACTGTCATTCAGAAAATACCTTGCATTCAGAAGGAATTTTTGTGGTGGGCTCAGGAATGTCACCTAAACAAGGGACTCTCTGTGACCCGACCAGAGGCGAGTCAGATTCTAACGACGGATGCCTCTGACAAGGCCTGGGGGGCACACCTCAATGGAAAATGGGTGCAAGACACGTGGCCTGCCAGACTTCAACATTTGCATATCAACTTGAAGGAGATGTTAGCAGTACAATTTGCATTGATGGCTTTCAAGGATTTACTTCACCCAGGGCAGGTGTTGATTCTAACAGACAACACAACTGTCATGTGGTACATCAACAAGCAAGGGGGAACTCATTCGTACCCTCTTTGCAGACAAGCGATGATTTTGTGGGAGACAGCTCTCAGTTACAACCTCAATCTTCAGGCAAGATTTCTACCAGGAGCACAGAACTCCTTAGCAGATGTATTGAGCAGACAAATAGTGGATCCTCATGAGTGGAAATTGGATCCTCAGGTATTTCAAAAGTTGACAGTGTCATGGGGAACTCCAGACATAGATCTGTTTGCTTCTCCACTAAATTACCAGTTGCCAAAGTTTTGCACAAAAAGGTTTCATCCCACAGCTTGGAAGGTGGACGCTCTGTCATTCAGTTGGGACAATCTTCATGTATATGCCTTTCCACCTCTACCTCTTCTGCCCAAGGTTCTCTTGAAGGTCAGACAAGACAAGCCATCCATGATCCTGATAGCACCGGATTGGCCTCGGCAACACTGGTACCCACTACTGAGGAGTTTGGTCCGAGAGCCTCCATGGCCTCTGCCTTTGATTCCACACCTTTTGTCTCAGGAGGGCAATCACTTTCTCAATGTCAGAATTCAGTCTCTGCATCTAACAGCCTGGCATATTCTGTTTTAGATTCTGGAGGTTCTCAGCTTCCACAACAAGTTTTGAATGTTATTTTGGAGGCCAGGAGGCCTAGTACAAGGAAAGTTTATGCTGATAAATGGAGGAGATTTTTTATTTGGAGCAAAGGGAAGGACTTTGATGTTTCCAAGCCTAATTTGAGTGCTTCCTTACAATATCTTACTGAGTTATTAGACAAAGGTTTGTCCTTCTCCTCCATAAAGGTTCATGCTGCAGCCATTTCGGCTAATTTTGACTGTGACCCTCCTTTATTTTCTCATCCTTTGTTTAAGCAGTTTCTCAGAGGGCAAAGAACATAAGACCCCACGTGAGCTCCTACTCCTGCTTGGGATCTCAATTTTGTGTTGGAAAAGCTTACTCTACAACCTTTTGAGCCTGCAGCTACTGCCGAGTTAAAGTATTTGTCATGGAAAACTGCTTTTTTGTTGGCCATTACTTCTGCAAGAAGGGTTTCTGAATTACAGGCCCTTATGGCAGTGGAGCCTTTCTTGATTTTTCATAAGGATAGGGTATCTTTGCACTAATCCTTCCTTTATGCCTAAAGTGGTTTCTAGTGTGGCCTTAAACCAAACTATTCATTTGCCTACTTTTTATGCAAATCCTCAAAATAAAGGGGAGAAGATTTTGCATACTTTGGATATTCACAGGCAGTTGCGTTATTATTTGAGCAGAACCAAGGAGTTCAGACAGTCCCAGCAGTTGTTTGTTTCTTTTGCTTTGGGTTCACAGGGTAGACCTGTTTCAAAACAAACTATTTCTAAATGGATTGGGTTTTGTATTTCTTTTTGTTATTCCCATCATGGTAAGGAGATTCCGACTGGAATCAGACCTCATTCCACTAGAGCTACTGCAACTTCTACTGCCTTTCTAAGGGGGGTAGCTACAAAGGATATTTTGGAAGCAGCCACTTGGAGTTCAGTACATACTTTTTCTAAACATTACCACCTTCCTCTTTATTCTAAGTCTAGGGCTGGATTTGCCACTGCAGTATAACAGGGCATTTTAGCAGCCCCTAATGCTTTATGATTTTTCCAACCTCCCTTTCCCGTTGCTTTGGGATTCTACCCATAAGTAAGGACTGCAGCAATGTGAGATGAAGAACATAGTACAGTTTTGTACCTACCATAAATGTAGATGTTCGAAGATCCACATTGCTGCAGTCCAATTTTCCCTCCCTCCTTCCCCTCTGTAGCTTAGCATGGTTATATGGTTTGGGTGATGGCTGTAGTTGGGCATATCTTTTGGGAAGGTATTCTGTTTTTTGGCTGTGGCCTTTCTTTTAGGGCCTTCTGACATCTGGGGCAAGAAAAGACTGAGGATATGACGTCGGTCATGCGCTTTTATACCCTGACGCTCTGATGTCAGGGCTGTGCGCCCATGACCGACATCAGCCTAATACTTTGGTATTCGGGCCGACCGAGGACAGCGGACTACCCATAAGTAAGGACTGCAGCAATGTGGATCTTCGAACATCTACATTTATGGTAGGTACAAAACTGTACTTTTCTATTTTACTAAACCTGGGAGCAATAGAGCCAGTTCCTGCATTACTGATAAGCCAGGGTTTCTACTCAAGACTTTTCCTGGTCCCCAAAAAAGGGGGCACCTGGTGCCCTATTCTGGATTTGTCCATTCTAAACACTTTTCTGGTGATTTCCAAATTCAGAATGCTCACTCTTCAGCAGTTGCTGCCAATGCTGGCCAAGGATTCCTGGCTGGTGACTTTGGATCTCAAAGAGGCTTATCTGCACATCCCAGTAAGGGAAAGCTGCAGGCAGTTCCTTTGCTTCAGGGTGGGGAACAGGCACTTCCAGTTCTCTGCACTGCCCTTTGGCTTATCTACTGCTCCCAGAGTTTTTACCAAATGCCTGGCTCCAGTCATTGCTTTTTGCAGGCTAAGAAACATTCAAATTTACCCTTGGATGATTGTCTTATTCATGCAAACTCTCCAGAGCAACTTCTAAAGGATTTGGACTTTGTAAAGAACCTTCTCACTTCTTTGGGCTACACCATCAATGAAAAGAAGTCAAAATAGGTACCCACCAGGGAGATTGTATTCCTGAGAGTGAGCCTGAACACAGCCGTTCAGATGGTATTCCTCCCTCAAGAGAAACAAATGGTTCTTTCAAATTACTTCAAAAATTTGGCAAGCATGACCCAGCTCTCTGCAAGGCAATTCCTGCAAGCCCTGGGATTTACAGCTTCATGTATTCTGATGATTCCATATGCCAGACTGCATATGAGGAAAATACAATGGTACCTCAAAAACCTTTGGTGTCAACACACTCAGAATTTAGACCTGATACTTTCTCTGATTCCCTGCCTGCAGACGGCATTTCTTTGGTGGGCGACGGCCTGTGCACAGAACAAAGGCCTGCCTTTCCGTCCATCTCCTGCCAGCCACACTCTCACCACAGATACCTCGGACTACATTTGGGGAGCACATCTAAAGGGCAGATGCATTCAGGGGACTTGGAACTCTCAACAGGTTCATTTGCACATAAATCTGAAGGAATTGATGGCAGTCCAGCAGGCCTTAATGGCTTTCAAACATCTTCTCTCTCCTGGTACTACTCTGGTCAGGACAGACAACACCACAATCATGTGGTGCATCAACAAGCAGGGAAGTACGCACTCTTACCCCCTGTGCAGACAAAGCATGATACAATGGTTCATAGCAGCTTCCACAGGCATTCATCTGACAGCTCATTTTCTTCCAGGAAGGATCAACACCTTGGCAGACGGGTTGAGCAGGCAGGTTCTGGATCCTCACGAGTGGCAACTAAACAAGACTATCTTCTATCGCATCGTTCAGCGTTTGGGCACTCCCCAGGTGGATCTCTTTTCATCTCCAACCAACCACCTTCTTCCAACCTTTTGCACCAGGGATCATCACAACAAAGCTTGGAAGGTGGATGCTCTGTCCTTCCCCTGGACACAGCTCTCGATCTATGCATTCCCTCCTCTGCCTCTTCTTCCCTGAATGCTCTTAAAGATAAGGACAAAAAACCAAGGGCCATCATCCTAGCTCCAGTCTGGCCCAGACAACATTGGTATCCACTACTTCACAGTCTCTCCCAGTCTCAGCCTTGGCATCTTCCCCTGATACCAGATCTCTTGGTTCAGGAGGGGGTAAAATTTCTGCATCCACATCTTCAGACTCTGCATTTGGCGGCTTGGCTCATAATTTAAACCTTTCCCAACAAGTGGTTGAGGTTCTTCATGAAGCCAGGAGGCCTAGCACTAGGAAATCTTACACAGATAAGTGGAAAAGATTCTCCATTTGGATGCAGACTAGAGGGGAAGACCCTTCTCAACGTACTCTTCCTCTTATTCTTGACTATCTGGCAGGCTTGCTTAATGGTGGACGTCTCTTGTATCAAAATCCATGCTTCAGCTATTTCTGCTCATTGTTCCTTTGAGCATCCCATTTTCTCTCATCCCTTGATGAAACAGTTCTTCAGGGGAGCTAGCAATTTAAAGCCTCCCAGAGGGGCACCTACTCCTGCTTGGGATCTCACTTTTGTACTTGAGAAACTTACTCTGCCTTCTTTTGAACCAGCTGCCTCAGCAGCCCTGAAGTTTCTCTTTTGGAAAACTGTCTTTCTTTTGGCTATTACTTCAGCTAGAAGAGTTTCTGAGCTTCAGGCCTTAATGGCAGTAGAGCCTTTTATCATCTTCCATGTGGTTTGGGTTTCTTTTCAAGCTAATCCCTCTTTTATGCCTAAGGTGGTTTCTAGCCTGACTCTTAACCAGTCTATCCACCTTCCTACCTTCTTTCCTAATCTTCAGAATAAAGGGGAAAGGTTATTGCATTCCCTGGATGTGCACAGACAGCTTAGATTTTACCTGGATAGGACTAAATCATTTCCAAAGTCTGATCAATTGTTGGTCAGTTTTGCTCCTGGAGCTCAGGGCAAGGTTATTTCTAAACAGACCATTTGTAAGTGGATTGTTCATTGTATTCACTTTTGTTACTTACAGCATGGCAAGGTTCATCCTCAGAGTTTTAGGACCCATTCTACTAGGGCAGCCTCTACCTCAGCAGCTTTTTTAAGAGGTGTACCTACTAGGGGCATACTGGAAGCAGCTACATGGGCTTCTGTCCACACTTTCACTAAACATTACAATTTACCCTTGTTTTCTAAGTCTGGGGCTGGTTTTGCCACTGCAGTGTTGCAGGGCATCCTTACCAGCCCTTAAACAGTGGGTGTTCCTCTTCCCTGGGCTTTGGGAATCAACCCATTTTGTTAGAACTGCAACAGTGAAACAAGATGAACATAGTACAGTTGTGTGCACTTACCATAAATGTAGATGTTCGAGTGTATTCACTGTTGCAGTCCTGGTCTTCCCCTTTCAGTTCCCCCCTTTTTTCCTAGGGCACAACCTTATTCCTGGTCTAACCTTTTTTTGGCAGCTCCTGACAGCTAAGGCAAGAAAAACTGAGGAAATGGCGTTGGCTGCCTTCTTTTGTACCTGACGTCAGGCCTAAACAGAAGGCGACCGATGTCATATACCAAGGACTTAGTTATTCTGGCTGACTGTGGGCTACCGGGAGCCAGATAACCCATTTTTTAAGGACCGCAGCAATGAATACTCGAACTTCTACATTTATGGTAAGTGTACACAATTGTACTTTCTAGGTGGTTTCCTCCTAAGTCTACTCAGATTCCCACTTCTCAGAAACTTTCTTTTCAAGACAAACCAGGTTCAACCTGACTGGTTGCTTCCCCCTTTCCAGAGCCAGGTTCCCTTATCTCTTCATCTTTCCATGTCCTTCACAGTTTAAGGATCACTCAAGACTCTTGGGGTCTGTCCATACTTCATGGTCTGGAAATCCCTTCCTCCTTTTGTTGGCATCCCTCAACCTCCACAGGACCAGCTTCCTTTTTTCCCCAGAGTTGCTTCAGAGCCTTCTGTCTCAAGGTACCATTCAAGCTGTGCTCCCTTCCCAGGAGGGAAGAGAGTTTTATTCCAGAACGTTTTCCAGAAAGTGAGGCACCTGGAAATCCATTCTGGACCTTTCTCAGCTCATCATTTTTCAGAAGATCACTTCCTTTCAGATGATGATCTTTCAGATCCTATGTCCTCTTCTTCCCCAGCTTTGCTGGTCTCTCTGGATCTCAAGGATGCTCATCTTCACATCCCTGTTTACCCCCTTTTCATTAAGTTTTTACATTTCTCTCTCTCTGCTGTGCTTTGCCCTTTGGACTTACTCCTTGCCCCAAGGGTTTTCACCAAATGCTTCTCTCCTGTGATTGCTTTTTTGCAGGGTGAGAGGGTTCAGATCTTTTCTTATCTGGACGATCTACACATTTAAGCTTCCTCCTATGAGACCTTGCTTCACCACCTCCACTATACTGTTTATCTCTTGCAATGGCTTAGGTGTACCATAACCTTACAAAAATCAGTCCTGGTTCCTTCTTAGGAACATATGTTTCTCAGTTGCAAGCTCCATACCACCCCCTATGCTAGCTTCTGTGCCTCCTTCCTAGGCTCTTTCTTTTCTCACCTTTTTTCAGTCCTTTCTTCCTGAGATTTCACTTACTGCTAGAGAGTTTCTGAGGGCACAAGGATTCATGGCCTCCACTATTCCTATGT